>NC_044192.1:22539136-22744136 GCF_900880675.1 Sparus aurata
AGCTGTTTCTCTGGTGATATGATGTGACCCATTTGTTGAGAATTCTCGAGTTCCTACATATTGCATCTTTAAATGAAGGCTCTGTGAGAGATATTCTTATGATAGCTGTGTTGTGTATTGTTTTGGTGATAGGAATCAGACTTGACAGGAGAAAACGGTTTTGAGAGCAGTGAGGTTTGTGGTGTTTTCACAAAATGTCTTCAGTGTGAGGAAAAGTTTCAGGAAACTGCAAGATGTGGTTTTATTGTGATGTCCATATACAGTTATTCCGCAAATGACTTCTGATAAACAATCCGAGTTTAAATATTTTGTCTGATTGTAAATGACTGTTAGTAAACTGTGTTAGAGTGGGGTTTGATAGCCTTGTAGTCGCAGTGTAAATATAAGTTATCATCTGTTATTTGGTCCTTAATATCCTCGGCTCTGCAGAACTTGATACCCATTGAAATCTTGTTCACATGTTTTGGTTCACAGTGTGAAAGCAGTTGGTCATAGCTAAGTGTTTTTGTTTGGCTGGAATCTGATAAAAAAAACACTGGTTTTGGCCAGACAAAAAAATTCTCTCTCTCTCTCTCTCTCTCTCTCTCTCTCTCTCTCTCTCTCTCTCTCTCTCTCTCTCTCTCTCTCTCTCTCTCTCTCTCTCTCTCTCTCTCTCTCTCTCTCTCTCTCTCTCTCTCTCTCTCTCTCTCTCTCTCTCTCTCTCTCTCTCTCTCTCTCTCTCTCTCTCTCTCATTTACAATGAATTCACAGATAATCGGTAGAATTAAAATTAATAATAAATAAATAAAAATAAAAATACAGTAAATCACTCAATTTGTGTCAGCTAAAAAATATCATTTAAAGTCATTAAAAGGTTACAATATAACAAACAATAAATGTGTGTGTCAGCTGATAGTGTGTGTGTGTCCCTGGCTGTCTCTCAGTGTGTGGCAGGCAGAAACATACACTGCTGCTAATGTGCTGCTCTTTGATTCTTCCCCGAGTAGGATCGGCAGTTTTTCCTCATCAGATAGTTTAGAGAAGGAACCTTTTGTTACAATTTCAAATTTAGGGAGATAGAATTCTCTAATATATTTAAATTTTTCACATTTGGTGAGGAAGTGTAACTCTGTCTCAGGTTCATTGAGACTGCAGTGGCAGCACAGCCTCTGCTCTGCAGGGAGCCAGGTTTTCCGGTGCCTCCCTGTTTCAGTAGCCAGGCTGTGTTCACTCAGTCTGTACTTTGTCAAGGTTCGTTTTAGCTGAAGATTAGTCACCGTGCTCAGGTACTCTGCTGTGGTGTAGGGTCGATTTAGAGCCAGATAGCATTGCATTTTGCTCTGTGTTTTTGTTTGTGTTTGCCAGTAGGCGATGTAGTTTTGTTTTGATTGTTTAGTGATTAGGTTGGGTGTGATTGGTGAGCTGGTGTGTTCCTGGGCTGTGTTAGAAGGGTTTGTGCAGGTTTGTGATCTCAGCCTCTCAACCAGTTGGGTAAGGGGGTTGCTGCTGCTCATGTCTTGGCATTGCAGGGCTTGATAATGATACGAGAGGGGGTCACTTAGTTTTAGATGTGTCCAAAAGTTAATTGCTCTTTTCTCTCTCTCTCTCTCTCTCTCTCGCTCTCGCTCTCGCTCTCACTCTCGCTCTCTCTCTCTCTCATTTAATCATACGATCGAGAGGATACAACATTTTGCTAACTGTGTTTATTGTTGGCCAGATCATTTCGTGGTTCTTATATCTGGGCTGACGGCTGAGAGACACTGGCGCTATTCTGTTTTGACTCAATCAACCGCGCCAGTTTCAGGGTCATATCTCTGAAAATATTTTGGACCAAGACTCTAAATCTTATAACCAAAAAAAAAAAGTATAACTGAGTCAAAGGTAACTGTGTTTTTCATATTTGTTCCAAAGATCCTAAATTGTGGGGAGTTCCCAGGCAGTTAAACCTTTTTAAGGTTTTCACATGTTGACATCACATGAGGGTCAAAGGGGGTCACATGTAAATTGTTCAGGTCAAATGGCAGTGTCATGTGTCATTGGATGGAGTCACATGAATCCTTGAAATTAAGGAAACAGTGAAATGAAAACTGTGGGATGTTTTTACACTAATTGTGGTCTGACAAGGCCAAGAATGGTCACTGTAAACCCTTCCTACATGATCCACTTGCCAGGTTTTTATTCTCAATTTTCTGCCAGTTTAAATATGGCATAGATAATATAACATCTCCACAGGTTAAAAATCAGGCTCTTCTGCAGTGTTCAATGTTGTAGATAACTGATTGTAACACAGCCAACGAATTCTAAAAATACCTTATTCATATTACATACATAATATTTTCTAATTCTCTTAATTAGTTTCCAAAAAGGCCTTGTTTTCCAGCAGTCACTGGTTTGTTTTGCATGAATTACAAAACTATCCGGAGGCCACAGACATGACAGCAAATCTTGATTTCTACAATAAACCAGTTTGTTTCCTAATAAATTAAATGTCGAAGTACTACTTTTTACACAGCTTACCTCACTGTACATTCAAAGATTGTTTATTGACTAATTGTGTTCCAGTATACATTACCTTCCTGCACGGCTACAGTAGTGCAGTTCTGATCGATCCCTCCCTGACACACTCCTGCAGACAGAAACTCGTCGGCCAGACTGGCTCCATTTTCTAGAAAGTAGGAACAGTGCATAAGTTCTCCAGTACAAGAACCCCCCGACACCTCTGATCTCCGACAAATGACAGGAGTGTGTCCTCACTCAGAGTTGTGTTGGGGATACGATCCACCTCCAGGATGAAATCGTCTTTGAAGAAAATGTAGCCAACAATGGAGAATAGGTAAACCAGGATGAGGGCCAGCACGGCGGTGAGCACGATGGAGCGTCCATTGCGAGTCACACTTTTGATCACGTTCAGCAAGGTCTCCTCTCTGTACACAAGGTCGAAGAGCTACAGAGGCAAAGCACACGTTACTAAACAGGCAGAATGTATGATTCGCTGTGCCTCAATGCAAAATCCGAAATGATAAATATGCACTGCAATAATGTTACAGAGGAATGTAAAAAGTGCAAGAAACAAAAGTTTGGCCCCGATCACGTACAGACTTGATGCGTTGGTTAAGTGTGTTTCAGCATCTCTCTATAAAAGCAAGGAATCTCTGACTGTCTGTCTGTCTGTGTGTGTGTGTGTGTGTGTGTGTGTGTGTGTGTGTGTGTGTGTGTGTGTGTGTGTGTGTGTGTGTGTGTGTGTGTGTGTGTGTGTTTGCCTCAAATATCTCTGCGGATCAGGATCAGACTGACCTGAGAGTTTCCACATGGCTGCTGCGTGGTTCAAGGGTGTGCAACGTCGCATTTGTTTGGACTACAATGATACAGTTAATAAATTATTTCAGAAATGCTTTATGAATTCCGCTAGCATTGCTAACCATAGCCACGTGCGTACCAGAGCCAATCACTGCAGAGCTCAAGCCCACAACACACCTTAAGAAACAAGCGGATTTATACCTGTAGCGGCACGAGCTGGATTTTGCTGGATTTTGCCGGCGGTACAGTCCCATTCTGTTCTGTGCATCTGAACTGACTGTTGTGGGTTAATGAGATTAAACGAGTCCGGACCGAGTCTGTTCGGGTCTGAGGAGATCCGGATATGCACGGATAACAAGGTGGAATCGGAATCTGTGGATGTTCGTGTGTAGCTAGCTGCTAGCCGCTACACGGCCCACCTCCCGAGGCGACGGACCGGACGCACCGGCACGTCCAAAACCCGGACTTAGGGTAAATAATATCCGCCACGCTTTTTCGCGAACATTACCGTCACGTTTGCTTTGTGTCTGGTGCAGGAAGAAACGGTAAAAACGGGCTTTTGTCACGAATGTGTCCAAGCAGCAAGTTTGGTTGCCGAGGAACAGGGAAAGTTGTGTGAGGGACGCCGGCAGTGATACAGACAGTGACAGAGATGGCGAGTTTTGAGAGTTGAGAGATTTGTGACATATAGCGTGTTTGGAGTGTATAGTTAGTGTGTAATGTAGTGTTTGGTGTGGTGTGTTTAGTGTGTAGTGTAGTTGTTTTTTTGTGTTGTGAGTCAAAACAATGAGGAGAAGCTGATTGTGGAGCAGGCAGTGCAGCTCTTCATTGAGCTGAGGAGCCTGAGGCATTGCCTGCATTTAAATGTAAATAGTTACATATAACTTCGTAAATTTCAAAAACTTATGCACAAATTTAGCAAACAACAATTTATATTTGCATTATAACTAAAGCAATTGGTTCATTAAACATATTTGTGGTTTTCACAGTAAAAAATCTAACTTTTTCCAACTCTGATTTTATGATATTTTGTGATTTTAGGTCCATAGTGTTAATATAATATGTCAAAATGAAATAATAACTGTACAGTCACACATGTGAGGTTGTGCTGAAAATAATGACACCAAACAAGACAAGGTAAATAGTTTTTAAGGTGAAATATAATGGTATAATCAAAAGTAGTCAAAAACAGCCAATTATATCCCTGACGTCCCACCTTCAAACACAACCTCATTTGGCCATCCATGAAAAAGCTACTTAACCTCCCACTTTTCTATAGGAATACATGCTTCCTACGGGCAATGCACTAGTGATAGACAAAAACAATGATTATGCTAATGTAAATCGATAGCAGATGATCACATAAAGTCTCAATAGGTTAGTTTATAGGGAATAAAGTCCATCATAATATACTTATTAACATTATAAGATTACATTAGTGTTAATAGGATCATAAACATGTTTTTTTGTTAGACTATTGGACATTTATTAGCATCCAGTGGTTCTGGTAGCTGCAAAAAGCGTAGTTCACTGATAATTAGTGCTCAGTTAACTGCTAATAGATGCACAATAGTTTAAGTATTAATCTTAATTAATCAACAAAAAGCCTTTGTAAATCACATGGTATCTTGGTGTTGTGTTTTGTCAGCGAGTCTTGGTACCTGTCAGTTTGTGGGGAAAAAACATAACAATGGCTGATCTCTACAGTAAGCTCCCATCATACTGTATTGCCATAACGTTAACATTAGCTAGCGTTAGCAACATTAGCTATTTGCTAGCTAATGTTAGCTAGCTAACTAGTACACAAACTGGCACCCGTCTGAGGAGGGCAGATCATTTGAACAACAGTGGTGAATGCAATGATGGGGGAGATGGAAGGCCACATATAGTGACTGAATATTCTCAATAACACCGTAAACAATGGCATGGTATGTAAGTTAGTTAATAGCTTCGAATGTATAAACTGTTGCTTAAAAGTGCTTAAAAATTTCTTATGATGTGACCGTAAACAAGTTTATGATGCCATCAATACTATTAACAAGAAAAAATTTTCAAAAATATATTAAAATAAAGCTTCTTATTAGGGCGCATAAGGTACAAAATACCTATTAACTAACACTTATTACTGAAGTGAATATGTGTGTTGGATAAGGTTTTTGTCTGATGTGGCCATTCTACTTGAATTACGTAAGATTTCTCGTTATTTAGGCTAGGAAATATGGAAATATGTTGTGTGCATCTGCAGATGAGCTGTTCGGGCCTGTGTGAAACAACAACTTCTCTAAATTTCTGGCATATTGAGTCTGACATGCTATAAAGCAGACCTGAGGCACCTGCACAGCACTTAACACCCCAACAACAACAACAACAACAGCAGCAACAACACCATTATAGCACCAAATAAGGCTTGCATCTGGCTTGCACGTAAGGTATGTCCTTGAATGCACCACAATGAAAAGCAGAGGCTATGTTCTGAGAGACAGGAGAAATATTTGACACTCTGCTGCTTAGATATTTCTTTATGGTTTCACATGCTTGTCTTCACCCCTTCTGAGTGGGTTAAAGTGTTAAAGCGTGCAGTTTCATTGTGTGTGTGTGTTTTTCTTACCAACAGACTGTAGAAAAAGACGTGGACAAACACCCCCAGGGAGCAGATGATGAGGTACATGAGATGGTAGAGGAACTCAAAGTCCAGCACCATGGCTTTGTAGCCACGTGTGAAGGTTCCTCGATTCCCCACAAAACTTATCAGGAAGATGATTTTATTACACACCTGGAGAGAAAAAAGTAAATCTTGCTTTAAAAAGAATAATCCAAGCTAATTAACCATTAATCACTTTAATATTGGAAAATCAACGTGGCCTCAAATGAGGCCTCTGGGTCAGAGTGTTGACAGCAGCATGACGACGGCTGGCTTTTAAGCTAAATGAGGACACATTGAGTGCGTCTCCAAGCACACAAGCAACCCGGTTATTCTTGGCTTTGATTTCTTCAGCGTCATGTAAGTAAGAAAACAAGGCAAAGGGATTAACAGAAACCCGGTTAACACAGCTTCTGTCGAGGAGAAACCTGACTTCGTGGTCATGTATACGCTTAACCGGGTTTTCTAACTGGGTTTTTGCCCAGAGTACATGTGCATGATCGCAGCTTACAACAGAGGGAGTATCACTGTGACAGCAGAGAGGTGGTGATGAAATGAGAGGTCATGAGCAGTGCTTCCTTCTATTCTGAATAATGAAATCTAAAGTGGCACTCAAAATGAAACCGATAATAAAACATACTGAGAAAAAAAACGTTCAAAAACAAATGGTTAGGGAGACATTTCAGTCCAACCAGCTGCATGTAAACTGGGCTTTAGCGTGACCAGGCGGCTGCAGTCAATAGCAACATGAGCTCTGATCTGATCCGCCACACTGACCCTGTTTCCACCTTGAGTGCATGTATCAGTCTGTGTGCGGCTTCTTGCTTCAGCGTTTAAAGGAAACTTCTAAGAAATCTCTGGAGAGTGCAGGCGTGGCGTCACACTCTCTGGGGTCCGGTGACGCACTTCACACCCCGTAACACAGCCACGTGCTGCCAGGGGGCAACACCACAGGCAGATGGGGCACTGGCCTGTCAAGTGGGCTCGAGTGTGAGTGAGAGCTGAAAGCAGAACTCGAGGCAGTGCGGTGGAGGTTTCTAAGTACTTGAAAGTACGTATAGTGGTGTGCAAAATGGGAAAATAGAAGTGGTGTGTTTTCAGTAAATCTCTGGGGAAATGACTGACAAACTTGTGCAAGTTTAAAGGGTCTGTTCACAAAAAATTGTGGAAAAACATTTTAGGTTGTTGAAGCTGGAATTTATCCACAGAGGTGCTTATTTTGTTAAATGTTAATTAACATGTCAAGTTCCATGATTTATCTCCGTAAAACACCCTTTTTCTCAATTAATCAGCTGATCACAATTTCTCAGAGCGCGAGGGGTGCAACTTCAGATTGCTTGTTGACGAACTCAAACAAAGGCAGTCAAGTTTAGAATCATACAGACAAAACATCTCTGTCTCGCAAATATAAAACCAAAATAAACACCATAAAACACTGCTTACGGTAACGTCAGAAATACAACCACTGTAGCTAGTTATTTAACATTCTTATGTTTGCTGCTAGGTAAATATATTAGTACAGTCAACTAGTGATAAGGGCCCCTCTATTAAAAGGATGGTGTGAATTCATATTTGAGCTGGTTACCTTGGAATTCATGCATTGAATTACGTGCAAAAGGACATCAGTTCAGGAACAGATATCTGAAAAGCTGGGCAACTAAAAGAAAAACTAACTGCGTACCACCAGTGGTTAATTTGGGTGAACCGACCCTTAAAGGCAGTATACTCACATTGAATGCACCCAGGAGGAAGAGGGTGGGCTCCAGGCCAACGGAGAAGATGAGACGGAGGATGGTGATGATGACGAGGGCACGGATGCCCAGTGGTTGGGGCATGATGATCACGATGACCAGCGTTGCAAAGACTCCCATCCACAGCAGTGCAGACAGGTGGGGATCCAGCGTGACTGGAGGAGATAAATACATATATGAATAAATACACAAAAACACACACACACACACACACACACACACACACACACACACACACACAAAATCAACTGTGTTTATCCAAAATCCAAACTGCTGAAGTTGACAACCCTGCTACATGGTTTACAGTATTAAAGTATGTGGAGAGGATGACGGTGCAGTTTGCAGTTTAAATGAGGCCTCGTCTCGGATCAACAGATTTTTAACTGGCTTCTACTAAGTTCTGCCTCTCAGGCAGGCCTCAAGCCTCAGGCTTTCATTAGTGAGACTTTGAACTCAAAGAGTGCCAGTTACATAACACTGAAAAGTGTATGACATACTTTTTTGTGTGTGTATTTGTGTGTGTGTGTGTGTGTGTGTGTGTGTGTGCGCGCGTGCACGCAAAGCCTTGGAGAGAGTCTACCTGATGCTTCCCCTTGATCCTGGGGTAAATCCAGGATTAGTGTCCTAGTCAGGGGTTTCATGTGGCAACGTGTCACTCGGGCTGAAACCCTGGACCAGGTCTGACCAGCCAAAAAAAACAAGGCCACACCCAAACCTTCTACCTAGATAACTGACCAGCACTTACATAAAAAAAACAGGAATGACATGTGTGTGTTTGTACGTACTTCATGAGGGTAGGTCACAGAGAACATAGACAAGAAAAAATAAAGAAAAAAATGATGACTTTGTTGAGGTTAAAAAAAAGATCAAAAGACAGAAAAAAGGAGAAATGGGGCAAAACTGCAAGAATTAAAAACACACAGAGTTGTGGCGGATGAAAAGCAGAAGGGGAGTACTGCGGGTAAAGGGAGCCCGTCTTTCCTCCCACCTTGCCCTCTCTCTGTCTCCTTCCCTCCTTCCCTTCCTCTAGATTTCTCTCCCTCCCAATCCCTGTGGAGATCACATGACAGGTGCCACTTACATAACAGCCAACTCTAAAAATACCTCAGCTGAAAGATTCATGCGGAGCGAGGAGCGGGGATGTGGCAGACTGAGAGGGGGTGCTTATGTGCACTCTCAAATTCTGTACCTACCTTACACTTGATGATTGCACGAGAACATGTATAAAAACCAACAGCTGAGGAGGCTGCAAAGCATGCACTGTGAGCATGTGCTCCGCAGCTATCCATCATATAGCAGTCAGACATGTATGCAGGCAGAACATACTGACCCAAATCTCCTGCTCTTACTTATAACATTGTAAAGCCCTGAGAAAAGGAGGGAGGAGTGCAGAGGGAGAGTAAGCAGGCAAATGCAGTCTGTGTGTGTGTGTCTGAGTAAGAGAAAGAAGGAAGGGGCCCAAAGCCATAATGGTGCCTGTTAAAGCAGGCCAAAGGTATGCAAGGAGTCTCACGTGATGATGTCTTGCACACAAGTTCCAGTGCAGAGGAGAAATGCAGTCAGATCTCACTCATGTTGTGTTGCTTTTTTACATGAATGACGGAGAAAATGGAACTTTTTCTTTTGTCATGAAGTTAAAACTATGATTGTATAAATTATTATTATTATTATTCTTAAGAACAGTTTATTAGGGCGCGCAGGTGGTCGAGTGGTTAGAGCGCACGTCATATAAAGCAGCCGACCCCAGTTTGATTCCGGCTGGAGGTCCTTTGCTGCATGTCACATCCCCCTCTCTCTATCCCATATTTCCTATCTGTCTGCTGCTTAATAAAGGTGTCTATGCCATAAAAAATCTTTAAAATTTTTTTTAAAAAAAGAACAGTTTATTAGACGTTAATTGCTCTGCTCTACATTTTTGTAATCTAATACAAAACTGATCAACACTGCATTTTTTTTGTAATCCTGCCAGTGTTATAACAGTGTCCAAAAGTCATAGTATAGTCGAGTATATTATGGCTTACGGAACCAGTATTTTCTTTATTTTTTTTAACCTGATCTATAAAATAAATTAAATAAAACGTGCTCACATGCAGCACTCAGTAAAGGTCATATTGATACATATTTTATGAAGACAAATAATTTTTAAACGTAATTCATTTACCGAGCTTATAGTAAGGTGCAGGATAGAAATGCGCATTTTCCTTAAATTCATTATTATGATTCTGAATTTCTAAAATGTTTGTTCTGTTTATGTCTGTTCTGACGGTTGGCTCCAGCTTCTATTGAGGTTTGCCAGCCAACAGTATAACACTGTCAGTGTCACGTGGTGTCTGAGTTTTGTCAACATCAAGAGTCTCCGTAGTTGCCGGTTTGTGGAAAAAAACTAAAAAAACAAACAAATACTGCCCTCATGTAAGTGGGTAGGTAGTGTTAGCAGCATTTACAATGCCTAGCTGGCATTTGCATTTATGTAATGTACTTAGTTACATTACATCACTGAACCTAACATACTTTGCAATTTCACCAGAGAATCTGACGACATTTAACGACAGTAAAGAGATTAATTCAAAGTTATAGTACTGCAGTTTAGTCATTGGTTAGTTCTGAATTTCTTGAGAACTGTGATGTTTTGCATAAAGACATTGGTTGTAGAAATGATTTTTTTCCGTGCATATTCTTCTGGATAAACTGAAATGGCAAAAATTGCAAAACAATGGACTCTTTATATGAATCCAAGGGGGAATTCAGATGGAAAACTGAACCCAGTGACAGAAGAAAAGTAAACAGACAACCACCTCTGAGGTTTGAGTTGGCAGAGCAGATTGTCTTGTGTGTGTCAAACATGATGGACTGTTTTTAATCAGCTCATATGTCCTATGACTTTGTCCTACTTGAGCCAATGTAAGCTTTGTTTATAGACATTAAAGGACACAGGGAGCTCCTGTGTTTATTGTAGTCTCCATGGTACTGAAAGTCAAATATGAGCCCAAGCTTTGAAAGGATGGGCTGTGGTTAGTGGGAGTGTGTGCATGTGTGTATCTTAAACAAAGGCGGAGGGCTCCTCAGGTCCTGTTCCTAATCCTGGTCAGGTGATAAGGAGTCAGCAGATCAGACCAGTGAAAGGAGATCAGTAGGTCAACACTGATGCCTGGGCGAAGGATTGAGATACACATCTTAAAAGTCTGTCTCTGTGGGTGACTGCACCCTGTGAGGTGCCTTTTCTGATAGTTTCATGTATCAGAGTGTGATGTAAGTGTTAAAAAACACAGAATATGAACTGCGTACAAGCTGCAAAGTGTCACCTCTCCCTGCTCTGTGGTTGCATATTGCGGCTTTATTGTGGGCTACAGCAGTTTGTGCTATAAATTCAATAAAATATATAATCGTAGAAGATCCCTTCCGTTTATCCTCTTCATTTCTATTTAATATGCCGTGTCGGTACAGGCTGTAAAATGTAATGGAAGCAATTTGTAGCAGGAAAAAAAAAACACGTTAGCAAGCCCCTGTCCTTCCTGTTTTGCATCATTGAGCACATAACCTTATTTTGACCCCGTTTTCTTCAGAAGCCTGAATGCAAGAACTGTGAAATCGATACATACACGATACACCCTGCATCGACACAACATCAACATGCAGCGAACGTTTCATATGAACGACAGAGTGACAGGCAGCTTCACCGGTACTAAGCTGATATCTAAAAACACCGTAAAATAGCCTGAAGTCAGATGTGATTTTAATTGATTTTTAGCCTGGGAAAAAATGAGGTAAGATCTTAAAAAGATATTAGTTTGTAATGTAAACAGCCTGAAGACTCGACTCGTGGGACTGACCTCCATCCACCCCCTCCAGCGGGTAGAAGAAGCAGACAAGCAGGTTCATGAGCACCGCCAGGTTGAAGGAAACGTTACTCCAAACCGACATGTTTCTGGAGCACCAGTACAGCACCTGCTGGGCTACAGAGGAGAGGAACACAATGAGACATCAGACATTAAATTCAATACAACATCATTTAGACTGATATTGTCCAAAACATATACGATTACAATGACATGAAACATAGACACCGCTCATATTAAAGAATATATGAGCAGGGAATATTTGCCACCCTTAAGAAAATAATGAAAAAATATATAGTTTTCATTTAATACATTTTATTTTAAAAAATTCTCACAAATTTGAGGTCAAATAGCTATTTAGTCACTGATTGTTTCAGCACTAATTTCTTGTGTGAACAAGCTGCAGGGTTCATTTGAGAATAAGAGCCTGGGAAAATCAATCATAATTGGTTCAATTCTTCCTAATCAGTATGAAAATAATTTTACATAAGGTCACTTGTGGAAAGTAACTAAAGGCATTTGCTCAAGTAAGTACTTTCATTTTTTAAAACTTTCTACTTCTACTTCACTCCAATAATGTACTTTTTACTCCACTACAGTTATGAACAGCTTTAGTTATTCTGCAAATTCATATTATTAAAACAAAACACATATGAACTGATAATGAATAACTTAAGAGTATTGTAGGTTGAGCTTCCCAGCAGTATATAAAGTATTTAAATTAGCCCAACCTTTACCAGCAGCAACATTAAAGTGATGATTGGCCATTTTGCATTTTACTTAAAAGGTGCAACATGTAAACGTTTAAGTTTTAAACATTCAGAAATTCAAAAATGAACAGACTGTGAAGGAATCACCACCTAAGACTTCTATGTATTGTGTTAAAGAGGCATCTGCTGAAGTTAGCACGCTAACCAGCTTGCCCTTGGTCTGAAAACCTCTTTCTTCCAGTCGTTCAAAGCTCCTGTGCTAGCTATGTAAAAACCAACCCTACCCTGATAGTCTGGCTTGCTGCACTACTAACCGAGCTAACAAGCTAACAGTAGCCTCATGGGTGTACACACAGAAAACAGTCAGCAGCAGTCAGCGTTTACTCTGGTGATATGCTGCAATATTTGTTGGGAGTATGAATTCAACAGGTGGCCAATTCTTACGTAGTGCACCTTTAAGAGAGATTTTGAATGCAGATAACCAGATAACTGTAATGTAGTATGTTTACATTGTAGTGTTTGTACATTGACTTAGATAAACGACCTGAGGACTTCTCAGGACCCCCACTGTTTAAAGTAATATTGAGACAGTGTGTGCTTTAAAAACTTGGTACCACTTTCTCATAACCTTCATTGATGAATGGCAAATGTATAGCAAAACAGACTTTAGTTAATAGTTAGTCAATAGTAAACAAACGATAAAATGCTTTATAAATAACTTATTAATCAATAGTAAAGATAAACATCAGTTGCTACTTTAAAAAGATTATCCAAACATTGATTTCAGATGAACTACAAAGTATCTATCAACCATTTACATGGTAAAATAAATATCCGCTGCCACTTTATAATAAACAATTGTCTAATAAATCATTTACAAAGCATTTTATTGTTTGTTAACAGTGAAATAACTATTAACTAATGTTAAATTAACTATACACCATTTGTTGATGATGGTTATTAAGTGTTACTGAAAACATGAAGGCAACTTAGAGCAGCCAACATTGTTAATTATGTCTGTTTTAATGTTGATACTGAAATAGAATTATGACAAAGGTCAAAAGGAATAAATAAGGCTCATCTTTGACCTTCACACACAGAACCTGGCTTTTAGTAGACTATGTTTTGTCCTCTGGCGTTGCTAAAAGAGAAACAGATGCAGGGACTTTTTTCTGTCCATCCCCTCTTCTGTCTGAGAGACAGAATATGGCTCTGTGTGGGTATGAAGCCTCGTACGTGGATTACAAGTGTGAGTGTGGGTGCGGGTCTGTGTGTGTATGTTTGTGTGCGTGAGCAACTGAGCTCTCAGTTGTGATTCATAAGGTTACTGTACAAATGTTTCACGGCTCAAAGGATGTGGAAAGCCCCTGTCTGCTTTTAGACAGTGGAAACATGCGCATGTGTAACATGAGTGCACGCACAAAAACACACAAACACAGACACACACGATGACATTGTTAGCCCTGCTGACAGTGATGGGGATACGCATCCCTCCATCCATTTTCCATGCTTGCTCATCGTGTCCAGGCTCGCAAAGACTGAGGTCTATTGCAGCTCGTATCGGGGCGAGAGGCCGGTTACACCCTGGACAAGTCACCAGTGTGTCACCAGGAGACATAATTACACAAGCAAATTCACACCTATTGTTAATTGGGAGTTTCCAAACCATGTAAGCTTCTGGACTGTGGGAGGAAACCAGAGCACTCAAACGCAAGCATAGCATGCAAACTCCCCGAAGAAAAACTGTGAGGCGAAAGCAAGCGAAGCATCGAGCCACCTCACTGCACCCAATCAGCAGAGGTGGAACGTAACTTAATACATTTATTCATGTGCTTATGTACAAATTCAAGGTACTTGTACTTCTTGATGTAACTTTATACTTTTACTCCACTACATCACAATTGTGTGACAACTGTTAACGAACTGAAGGATGAAGAGTTCCGTCATGGGTTGAAAAACTTATTCTACTTCCTCAGCTGAGCAAGTTGTTTAAAAACACTCCTAAATTACGGGAAAAAGCCTCATCACAGAGTTGACAACAGCACATTTTTTTAGGGAAACGTGGTCCTTAAACAGACACTAACAAACATATGTTGATCTTACGGAATATGATGTGTCACTGTAGGTTAAACCAACCCAACAGGACATAGAGTCGTTAAAATTTGCTCAACTTTAAACCCCTATAGCCAACATAATACAGCAATACTATTAAAATACACCATGTCTAATAAAGAAACACTGACAGGGACCATTTTACTGCACAGAGAACACTTTTGATTGTGAACACACGATTGAATTTTAGTTGTGGTCGTAGTTTCACTGCGTGGTTCTATCACTCTTACCAAAGAAAAGGATCTGAATACTTCTACCACTACTGCAGCAGTCGTAGATATTCATTCAAGTTATTTCTGGGAAAAAAAGCACTAAAGCTGTGCAAAACATCAGCTGACAGGCTGATCAGGAAGCCCCTAAAACAAACATGAGGACACTGAAGTGAACCTGAATAACCCAGCGAGCTCACTAGAACTTTATGCTCCTTGTGATGTTTTGCTCTTACTTGCCACATCTCAACAGACATCTTTCACCACTCCTGTTACCTCCTATTGTGCTCTCCTATTAAGATAATTGTCACTGGCATCTCTTGTCTGAAGCAAATCAGTTGAGTGATCCATTAGCTGATTATCAGAGTTTGAACCCGTAACCCCTATGATCATCTGTCGGGCAAAAATGCTCTTTGCTTCCACCTCGTCAAACTTGTAGATTTGTTGGTTCTCATTCATTTAGTTTTAATACAATTTTAAATATCTGCAAGTTTTGTTTTGTTGAACAATTAATCCATTCTCACAGTAAGTATTGATGACCAGAATTCCTTAAATAACATACATCCCATATGTCAGTGGTGGGTTATGACACTTCTCTCTACAAAAGAATCATTTATTTCTCCAAACTCAAGTTTATAATCGTTCATTCATTCGAGGATGGTCTTGTATCATCTGAAATAATATAATAGTAATAATATCAGTCATGTGTATTGTCATCCCATGTTACAATGTAAGCCTACCTCTGAGCTTCTTCTGCCAGTTCATCTCATTGAAGAGGTCCTCCGCTCGCAGGAAGAAGTCGTTGATCTTGCTGCCTTGCTCGTCTCTCTCCGTGGTGTAGTAGACTCGCAGCTTTGACTCCGAGGTCAGGAACTCGCAGATGTTGGGCACGGGGAACACTATCTCCTCCATGGTGCGGTCCTGACGCACGATCTGAACAGAGAGACACACCGTCACTTCCATGGTGAAAATACCTTGGCTTCTGTTGGTCCACACAGGGTCTATTTGTTTGTTTGCAAACATTGACTTTTCTAGATGATTAACTTGTTTTGTAAATTTCTGCTATGCGACTGTGGCTGTGTGTGGTGACCTCTATCTGAGCGGTGTGTTTGGCGTAGAACTCCAAGGCCTCGTCTCCTTCCCCGCTGGCCCCTCCGGGTCTTAACATGATGGACAGCTCCTTGTTATGACGAGCCAACTGAAGGTGAAAAGAGTACTCAGATCTTGTACTTAAGTAAAAGTAGCAATACCACAGTGTAGAAACACTGGATTACAATCACTGCTGTTGAAGCTGGTAACGGTTGTTTAACTACTTTATAAAGTTTATCTTCGGGATAGATTATATTTTGTTACAAAGGAGTACAATATTTTTCTCTGAATTGTAGTCTGAGAATAAAGTGGTAGAAAAAAGGAAAAGTCCAAATATTTTAAAACTGTACTTAAGGACAGTACTTAAACATTTGTACTTAGAAGCTTTTTTCTTGTTGCTGTGTGCCACCATATACATTTGACCAGTGCTGCAAAGTAACTAATAGTTAATCATTTCATTAAATTATATAATGTTGTGTTTGTACTTGCACACTCAACATTGGTCTCTACAGAACATGTTGCAGAGTTGAACAACGGACCTGGTGAGCTAAAATGTAGATATTATGTCCGACATTTCGGGGGGAGGCGGCATCATGTTCCTCCTCTTCCCCGTTGTCCTCCTCCTCCTTTGTTTCCTCAAACTCCACCTCTCCCTGCAGGTATGCCTTCTTTATCACCTCCACCTGGACAAGTACACACAACAGCATTTATACTTTTAATGACACATGTGATATTGTAGCTTGGGCATACACCGATTTCTCACCAGCTCTTTCGGCCTCATATTGTACAGGATCCTCTCTGCATTCTCACTGTCGTGACGGCTCTCCATGATGGCGAGCAGCAGCTTGGATGCATTGTTCTGAGAGTGAAAAAAAAGAGAGAAAGCGGTATGAACTTAAGCTCCGTCAGTTTCTCCATCCAAGGAAAATGGGCTGAAACCCTGATGATCTAGGAAAATGTACTCTGCAGCTATTTGTCTTGGCAGACGAGCACATAAGTTAGTTCAGCTCAGACGAATGAATGTCCAGCTCTTACGCTTGTACCCTGTTAGTGATATTCCATCTTACTGCAAAACTAAACTACTGCACAATTTTTCCCCTCATTTCTGGCCCAAGACCCAAAGCCAGAGTTAACCCCATTCCCCAGTTTTGCACAGAGATGTAGATCTTTCCTCCACTTCACTCACCTTGAGCTCCAGCACCAGGTCCATCCGCTTTTTCCCAAGTGGATTGATGTCATTAAGGATCAGGGCGATAATGATATCAATTCCATTGGACTCATGAGTGGCAATGCAATTCTGAAGGTAAACAAAGAAAAAAAATGTATCAAAAAGTGCCAGAGTACAGTCTCAGCTCCCTCTCTGGTCTCTTATGTACCTGGTTTTCATGGCAGGGGCCTTGACAGTACTCTGTGAGACTCTCCAGAGTCTGATTGATGAGGGCCACGTTCTTCTCGTTGATGTAGAGTCCCAGCAGGCCGAGGCCCCCTGTAGTGCTGCCACAGATACAGTCTAAGAACTGCAGAGTCTCACACACGAGGTTGTAGTTGTTCTTGTTGTTTTGACAGCGAAGGAAGTTCTGAGGGGATAAAAAACCAGCTGAATGTGAATTTGACAGGTCCATCTGGACTAAACTGGATATAAAGCATTAATAAACAAAGCAAAACCAAAGGGAAAAACTAAATGATGGAGGAATAGCTTAGCACCTGTCATGAACTACTTACTCCTCTGTCAGTCAGAGCTCAGCGGAAGTTTTAAAGGAGATATATTATGTCCTTTTTTAGGTTCATCATTGCATTCAAGTTACTACTAGAATAGATTTACATGATTTGGTGCTCAAAGACCACATCTGTTTTCTCATACTGTCCAGTGCTGCAGCTCTGTATTTTCTGTCTGAACCACTCTGTTTTCGCTCCCGTCTCTTCTTCCTTTCATATAACACGAATAATATATGCAAGAGAAACAAGAAACCAAATGACAATGATGATTAAGGAATTTGGCATTGGTAATAAATCCATTGCACCTCTCCAAAGTGTCTAAAGCCTGCCATGAAGAAGCAAAAGCATCCAGTACATGGAAAAAAATGAGTCTGTAGCTCAGTCTGCCCCACCTGGAGGTCGCGGTTGTGATTCTCACAGAGAAGCTGGAGGAAGCGCAGGATGGGCTGCATGATAACGATTACAAAACTCATCTCTCCCTCGTCCTGGTTCTTGTCCCCGGCGCTGGGCTGGCCATCGGCCGCGTTGAAGTGGTCCTCGGGGTCCGCTTCACGTCGGTAGGAGTTAAAAGCCTTCTTTGTGGCAGACGAGGCCTCTATCAGTTGCTCTCTCACATCCTCCGTCATGACAACTGCAGAGTCTCTGGCTAAACAGAGAAAGGAACCATAGAGAAACTGAGGATACAGTCAAGAAACCCTCATAAATCCTCTTTCTATCCTGGATTCTTGAACACGGGTTTATTATGTGGTTAAAAATGTACATATTTGCTTGCACTTCTTATATGAGATCAAACATTAGACCACAGTGAGTGACCTCTGACCTTTTTTGCGAACAGGGACATCTTTGTCCTGGCTGTCATCATCTCTCTTCCTGTTTCCCAGGTCGCTCGTGTTTACTGTCACCGTGGCTTTGATCTCCAGCTGGGCCAGCTTCATACGGTCGTAGAAGACCCGGAAGAACTTCTCTGATTTCTTGTCTTCTGTCAGACGGCAAAAGAAGGAACGCTGTACAGAAAGAGACAATTGAAACCATCAGCGCTCTGGCTTCATGTCTCTGCATACTGAAGCTGGGCTCATATTTAATCCATAAATGTATAATACACCTGGAGATGACAGAGCTGCACAGCCTTGCTCCCAATCTTGCCCTGTGGTCACTTGAGGTATTGTAGCAAAAAATTCCCCTGCGGCCCAAGAAGGATTTTCCCCGCAGATCCCAGTCTGGATCTGTGAACTACTCACATCATGAGATAATCTGATGCTTGAACGGGCACTGCATCGGTATCTATAATTGGCCTAAAATCAGCCATAGTCATTTGTTTTAGCTGTAAACAACTCTTTATTTACAACTTGTTACATGCCAACATTGGTGACCTTATTTTCCTCTCCGAGTTTGTATTATGCAACTGTTTTTCAGAGCGCAGGGTTCCAAGGGTGAAACGAGCGAACGTGATGTTGGAACAGCGAGCACGGACTTGGCCTCAAGTTGCCAGCTTGGGTTTGGTTTTGTTTAAAATTCTTTGTCTGTGAGCATATTGCATTGGATTTATACAAATAAATCAGAATGGTCTTGACTGGACCCTCACAAAACATTATACACAGGGAGGCCTGGCTGGGTTTAGTGAGGGTTTAAATGCTGCTGTTACTGATGTGGAATGGGGTCATGCAGAATTAGAACACTTTTCGAGGCCTGCGAGCACACCGTGTCCCAACCCACAGGGCTGTTGTTTTGATTATGTAAGAGCTGTTATCTGCTGCAGCCTATGGAAAGGCTTCAACCAGGAGCAGCAGCAGCAGCAGCCTCGCCACACTAACGGGGTGAAAAATGACACGAGAGGGAGAAGCCTGGCCCACTTACACAGATTGGGAAACTGAGATGGCGGTGAGAGGGGGAGAGGAACAGTTAGAGACGAAAGACAGACACCAAAGAGGGAATGAGGGAGTCAGAAACGAGCAGACGATTGAGAGAGGGGAAGAGGGAGGGAGATGGAATGTTATCAGACAGTATTTAGGCCAGTTGTCAAAGTTGTTACATAACCAGCCGTCTTTCCAGGTTAGATGTAAAACTGAGCTACCGGAGGAAACAAATAAATGGTAGTCACAAGGAAAATGTTTCGGGAAAATGATAAATGGACTAGACAAGCACGAAGTCCGTCCTCCTCCAAGGACACAGTCTGAGATTTACATGATTTGGAAAATACTGTTAAACACACTGCGCAACATTTTCTTTCAAGACTCAAAATAGTGACCTATCAATTAAGCAGTCAAACAAGCGAGTGTATGCAAATTATTAACACAACACAGAGCTAATGCCGCCGCCAAGTTTCTTCCAAAGAAACAATGACATAACTGTGTGCTTGTGCCCCGAGGCAGATTCCAGAGCCTTTTTTTTTTTTCGTGCCCCACCCTGGCCCTCCACCACTGAGCAGCAGCGCTCCTGCACGTACACACTCTGCCAACACACTCAGGGACGAGGAGATAGCAGAATGGGGGGGGGGGGGGGGGGAAGAGAGGTGGAGGGGGGAGCTGCTGGGCAAGGCCATCGCGCAATAAACAACTTGATGACAGAGTGGAGAGTGCAGAGAGGGATTAGCTGCAGCACTGGCAACCCACGAACAGCTCACAACTCACAGCATGCCTGAGGAGGGAGGGAGGTGTGTGTGTGTGTGTGTGTGTGTGTGTGTGTGTGTGTGTGTGTGTGTGTATGTGTGTGTGAGATGGTCATACCGGTCTGTCTCTGTTCACATAACTATGTCCTCCAGCAGTGGAAGAGGTGAGGAGGGGTGAGGGAGGCACCCCTCCTCACCCCCCCGCCCTCAACCTTTACCATTACATAACTCGCACAGACACACACGCACACAGACACACTTGTACAGTACAAGCACACACAAGCTGGAGCGCGCATACGCTAACACGCCCACTGACTTTTACACTCGCAAAAGTAGGTCAGCTGTAGCAGGCACAGGCACATGCCAATTTTTGAGTGGACACACCCACAGACAGTAATTTCTCTGAAACTCTGCGACTGCCAACTTTATTCTTATGCAATCACATTAATTTCCAGAGAATATCACGTTATTAGGATATCAGATTCATTCTCAGCGTCACAGTGCAGGATTGGCAGGACCAGCACCGTGCCAGCAGGGATACTTCATCTTATGAATCAGAGTTAGCTGAGCTATTATATTTCACTGTAGGCGGTGACACGTTTGTTGATTGATGGTGGCCGTGAGGGGAACGCAATGGTCACGTAAGAGTTATTAATTATATTATTCAGCAGTGAAAGTTTTCACCTGCAGCAGCAGCGGCAGCAGAGTGAAAGAGTTGTTTTTTTAAAAGAGCCTGTTTCTAAGAACTGGGCAGACTTCAGTGGATGGTGTGAGTCACTGAAACAAAGGCAAAGCCTGCGCATAAAGATGGAAGACCGCAGTACAGACAAACACCACAGCAGACTTTCATTTTATGGCTTCTTCAGAAATGCATGTGAGGTTGGGTCTCGACTTGAATCCGAAAACTTTCATGTCTAACCACATTTGCTGCCTCTGTTGGGTTTCGACACCGCACCTCATGCACCCAGTGACAAAATCTGTGATGCCGTATCAAGATGCCGTCTGTGTGTTGATAGCACTTGAAGAGCAAGTAGGAGAATGGCATGATGGAGGGAGTGACGTTATGGATGAAGCAACACATGGTGGTCAAGGAGAGGATGGAGGGAAGGGTAACAGGATGAGGGAGAGAGGGGAGAGGGACAAGCATCTCAGGGGCCCCCCCTGTAGTGCTGGGTAAACACAGAGCCCTGTCTGTATCCATGGAGACAAACCCTGAGAGGAATGAGACGGGGAGAGGAGTGGGGCGAGGTGGGGGCGGACAACACTGAAAAACAAGGTCATAGCGCTTTCCCTTCTCCTTCCGTTCAGCCACTTGGCATCAACAAAGGGATGTTATGTAACAGCTATTTATACTTGCGCTCCCTTTCCCTCTCTCGCCCTCCCTCTCATGTCAGGCAGCACCACATGCAAACCAAATGGAACTGCAGCTCTGCTCTGCTCCAACTCCTTTTCCCTCCATTCCTCAAAAAACCAGCATCCTCTCTTGTTATTTTTCCACCTGACAGTGTGTATTTGCAGTAATGAAAAAAAAAACCACACACCTGAGAGAGTTATTGGAGGGAAGCAGAACATCATGCTTGTTACACACCAGATGGCTGACGAGTTAAATGTCACAAGTCGCCGTGTCACAACAGAATTTACAGCCGTCTGGGCTCTCATGGCTGCCACAGGAAAGGAGCCAGCAAGACTAGAAAGCATGAAAAATGCACTGGCTGTAAAGCACCCAGGGACACCTACACATACGCTTTGCATGGCAGCAGAAAGAGAACGAGTGAGTGACTACGCACGCAATTTGGATCTCTACTGCCTGGTTTATTTCGGTGCGCTATGTAGGTCATGAGTAAATAGTTAACTATGTTACGTGACAGCAAGATATACAAGACACAACAGGTGCTCTGCTAGTCACGTCAAATGAAGACACTGACAAAAGCCAGCTGGTTTTTTTGCTTTCTTGCGGAGCAAATTCTCACCTGAAGTCTGTAGAAAAGGTTATGTTTTTTTTGTATTTGTGCACATATGTTTGGGATAAAAGCCAGGGTTTACTTAAACTCAAAAAATTTTCGGAAAGTATCAAGTGACTCAAAGAACACAAATATTTGTACTTTGTGGTACATTTCTGCAGCTGCACTCAGAGCAGTTTACCCTCCCACAGAAACCTCCGTTTTCAGAACAAACTTGGGTAAGAGGAGCTCCGATTTCTCTTCAATCCCCTTCTGTGTTCCCCCTCGTCCCTCCGCCCTCTCTCCCCACTGCCCCAGTTCCGGAGGCCCAGCATGACCCAGTTTGGGCCGGCAAGAGAGCGCGAGGGAGCGGTAGAGAGGCTGGAATGTTTTGAAGGCTGAAACATTCCTCATTGTTCATTCACACAGGCCTTATGTAACGCAGACGGATCACGTGACGTAACTGTGCAGCAGCCGTGGGAAGCCAAAGCATTATCTCTGCCACAGTGGCTTCCTCGCTCTAACCTGATTATGCAAGCCCCATGCTTGCATAACAACGCGCAGACGGACAGGCAGATGGAAAGACGGCGAGACCGACAGACGCAGCGACGGACAGGGAGACGAGAGGAAAGGAGACAGATAGAGACAGCAGAGTTAGAGAGGCTCAGGTTAAAGCAAATAAGGACAGAACATTCATTTACATCGCCTAACACACACATACGACAGCCCAAAGTGAAGAGGAAATAAATGTTTTGTAATACAAATCTACTTTTCTCTTATCTACTACTGACATCGTTAGCAGCTGGCCAGGCCTTTCAGCCAAATGATTTAGTGCTAGATATGAGGCAGAGTAGAGCCGCCTTTCTAATGTACATGCAGCTATAGTGGCACACTGACCCATATACAGCAGATCCTCCAGTAATGAAAACTTCCATCCATGACACTGTGTTCTTTCCACTGATCGAATCATAGCAGGTCATGCACAGATGCACTGTGGGATAAGCTGAGCCTTCACATTGATAACAGCCCGTGAAATTAAAAACACTGCATATAAGTTACCCTGGGTGAAAAGGTAAGCAGTTAATGGGGTTTTGATTTTACCATTTAATTATTGAATGGAGCTGCAGGTGAGCAGTTCAACAGCAGGGTTTGTCCGCAGATGACTGAGATTAGGGGTTAACTGACCTGGATGGTGGTGTTTCCACCTTCCAACAATGCAATAGCCAGGAGGATGCTCTCTTGGAAGACTCGGTCGCTGGTGGTGTTCATGATGAGGTCGATGACCAGGTCAGAGGCTCCCTCTTTGTCCAGGTGACACTGAACCTCTGCCAGGCTCATTTCACCTCGACTTAGGCCCCCAGGACCCCCTAATCCTGCACGACAGAGGACAGAGTGACATGTGTAAAGTATACATTTGAATCACTGACTTCCATTCAGATTATATCAAATGGAATCCAATATAGCTTAGTCTGAATTAGTCCCTGTGTTTAACTTTTTGGCAGCAATAGAAGTAATTTGCAGGTATTTAACAAAGAAAAAAAACTAAACAGACATATTTTTATAAATTGTTCTTTAGCCAGCCCCTTGAGCTTCTATTTACTTCATAAAAAATAACTATTATAGCAAGAATGGCGCTCAATAGACTGCATACCTCAGCCGACGCCGAACAGTCCCCTTTAACTCAATTAAAGCTAGGGTCTGTAATGTTGTTCAGAAACACATTTTGTTATACTGGGTAAAATGATCGTGCTATCCTGAGAGTAGTCAATACATTATGTATTCAGAAAAAGGAACGAAAATAATCGGACCTCTGTGGCAGCTGTAGAACTGAGAAAAATCTGACGGCACGGATTGGCTTTCTTTTCCTCCTTAGAGGAGGTGCCACTTTCAAATCTTGCTAGCTCTCTTGCTAGCTCTCCAGGATTGTAGACCCTAGCTTTAAATCTCTTAATGAACGCCCCCATTTTAAGGTTATTTTTCCAAAATGACATACCGAAATTAAAAGCACGACAGCTCCCACATAGTTTGAGACTCAGGGATGTGCTTGGTACCATTGGAAAGGTAACACCCTCAAGTTTTTTCTAGAAGTGTAAGTGTGATTCTGTGACATACTGACACAGAGTTACAGAGGTTGGAACACAGGTTTTGGTTTCCGTCCAAACACAAGGGTGTTCCTATGTTGGAACGGTGTTCCTTAAGGGGTTAACCAATATCAAAGTCGATAGCCCTGTATCGCTCTAAATTTTAAACCATCCATGACAGCCTAACCAAAACTGTGATCGCATCAAATTGTACCCACTCGTCCTCCTTCAAAGTTTCATGGAAATCCTTCAAACCAACCAACTGACAGACACAGGTGAAAACATAACCAGCTTGGCAGAAGTAAGACTATAATTTTGTAATTAAATATATTCTTATCAAATTTCAGTTTTAGTTTTGCTCATTATATTTACATATTATATAATAAATATTTGACCAGTAACACTGCAAAAGCTTGATATTTTGCACAAAGCAACATAAAAGTAACACCAAAAGATTTCCTTTAAGATATGACTGAAAAAAATGCCCTTTAAATAAGGAGCATCCCTTATCATTAATTATACAACAAGTAGTTCCGACCAAGCAATCTGATTTGTCAACAAGACATTTAGACCATGCTCAAATCAGCATGACAGCACGCCTGACTCATTACTCAAAATATTACTCCGCCAAGTCTGTGGCAATAGTGTATCCATCTCCATCCCTTAATTAACTGACTTCCTGAGCAGTGTCACTTTGCCTGCTTTGCTCAGGCAATGAAAATAATTAAGCAATATTACCCGAGAGGGTGTGCTTTAACGTCATTTGAGCACGACAGTGATGCAGTCAGGACCGAGGCGCTTGCGCCGAGGTCCGCAAGCAGGCAAAGTGACACTGCGCAGGAAGTCAGTTAATTAAGGGAACTTGATATCTGGGTGCCATTTTGCATCAATCAATACAATTGACCATCATCTTTCAATTTTGGCCCTCCAGGGAAGAAAGTTTGAGCTCTTCTGTTTTAATCATATGAGGCAAGACTTTTATTGATCCAGGTTAAGATTTAGGACAAATAATTTTGTTCAAAGTCCAAGTCTACTCACTACTGTAATGCTATCCCTGTACTAATCAGCATATCAGTGTGGTCGTGTAATTCATTGTACACAACTCCTCCTGCAGGTTTTCCCCCCTGAGGCCTCAGCTTCAGGGTACATATGGAATTCTGAGCCTGGCTCTTGTTTCTGCAACAGGTGCAAAGGCTGTTTTCACAGGAAGTAGCAGCTTGTCACCTAGCAACAGTGAAAAGTGGATCACACAGGGGAGGGGGTACGCTTCCTGCAGGCTGGAAGTTTGCCAACATCTTGGTGCACATGGGAGAGATGGTGAACCAGGAACCAGGGTGGTTTTCTCTCAGTCTTTGAGTTCAGTTAAAAAATGCAACATAAACATCTGGGGCATTCATGACAGCTGTGTGATACACATCGTGTGCGTACAGTACATGGTGGTATGTCACACTGAATGTTAAAACACCGCCATGTGTGGCACAGCAGACAACCAGCCAGTCTGGTTACTGGGTCAATATATTAGCAATGAATTTTTATGAGTAACAGATTGGTACCACTGGCAGCAATATGTCTGCCAGAATCTATATGCAGATTCAATGTTACGTCATACATGTTACATATAGAAGTAATAACTCAAATAGAAGGAGAAACAATGCACAGAGATGCATTGCTGCAGTATTTTGACTGCAGATAGTGACACAATGACCATTTTATCAGGTAGAGATAAGAGTGTTGTGCTCTGCGTGCTCAAAGGGCAGCTTGCAGCACAGCTCTGGAGCTGATAACCGGCTCAGGGCCAGACAGATAGAGCCTCAACCTTATATAACATCACTGAGCGAAGAACTTTGCTTTACTACGACTTCAGGGGCACAAAACAATTTGGTTAACCAACACGAAAAGGTTTATCTAGACTTCGTGCCCTGGTAGTCGTTACTGGCGGCAAAGTCATGCTTCTCTCTGGCAGGGGCCTTTGGTTAATGCTTCACAGACACAGCGGCCCATTTAGAAGTGTTTGGGTGCGCTCATCACTTCCTGCTGTAAACTATTAACAACAAACTTCTGTGTTCAGTGTCGAGAAAATGAGCAGTCATGGAGTCCCACCTGATTGGTTTTTGCCAGGTCCTACCGGACTGAGGGGGCCATTGCTGAATGACGTCAGGCTGTCCCTCCGCCCACCACTTCGATGAAAGTTGCCATAGTAACGGCTCACCAGAATCTGTCTCAGTGCCTCGCCCTAGGAGAGGAAAAGAAAGGAAAGGATGTAATGACATGATGTCAGAGGAGTTGTTGTATAACAGGGATAGCATGCATCATCAGAGATGTATTGTGGCCTTTTAGGGGCACATAAAGAAGCCCAAACCTGCCATTACAGCCACTTTATGTAATCCACAGTCATGGAGCGACTATAAATCAACTTTTTATTTTAAATAATGAATTTAAAGAATTCCTACATTTATATGTGACGCACACAGAACCTAAAGTTTTTGTCATTTACCACCCACGCAACCAACTCTGTTACGATTATCATCAGCGGCAGCAACCCTGTGTAATGACAATGTGAGGTCCTGTGTTCACGTAGACAGACCTAGGGCCAGCCCTCCCACACTGTGACTCATCCAGTCAGCAGCACGACTTGGTCGTTGTCATGGCAACCGCAGCACATAGCTACCTGACAGACCTCCCATGGGATAAAGTGAAGGAAATGAAAGAGAGGATTTTTTTATGCTTTTTTCCGGTGTGTGTGTGTTTGTGTGTGATTATGTGCAAATCATCTGTGGGTGGTCCTCGACAGACGACAGGGTCATTATGTAAGCTGCGCTGCCATAGTAATGCTCTGGAGGTCAAGATTCGTGTATGTAGGAGGTGCGAAGAACACTATTCTCATCCTCTGTTGGCAGGTAGTTAGTCGCCTGTATGTATTGTGTGTAACAAGAGGATGAGTCAGAAGATGGTTTCCTGGTCTTACTTGGGGAATACTTTCCTTTGTCTGAGGTCTTGAATCATGAGCCCAATTTCGATGGTTTCCTGTCTGGGTGTCGTCTAAATGATTCGCAATTTTCTGAAAACTATGACGCCGCTATGCTGTGTTTTTTAATTTGATGAACTTGTTGATCGAACTTGCCAAAAAGGGTTGGTGGGTAATTAAATAAATACATGTTAAATAGGCTGAGAATACCGCCCTCCTGAAAGATGCAGTGCTGTGATTACTATGATGCAGCATGCTTGTCAGGGACATAGGAAGCATACCGGCTTGCTAAATAATGGTTCTCTCTCAGAAAGAATATACATATTGATGAATCTGATCAATACCTTTATTCTGGAATATCAAAATTACATCCATGTTTTTAAAGGAAACACTTGAGGCTCTGTAAAATAACTGCAGTGCCATAGACACCATAAGAAAAAAGAAGGCAGAGGGAAATATTTCGTGAAAGTTATTAAAACGTTGTTTTCTTCCTACAGTTAAATCAGAAACACAAAAATAGGAAAAAAAGTCAGACAGGTCATTTTTTCACATTGAGATACACATCCGCCCACTGTGTATCCAAAACCTGACGTCTGACTCTGAGGTGTTAGAGGTGGGTGAAGCGGCCATGCTGTGAGTACCTACCCTCTTCTGGTCCTCCAACAGCTTCTCAGGCTGGTTCTGATCCAGCTGCTGGGTGTAGTGAGGGGTTTGAGCACAGCGGTCCAACAAATACAAACACAGGGTTAGTTTTCATGCAGCTCAGAAAAAGGTAATTGTCAGGTTAATAACCACATCAGGTTCTTATTTGGCTGTTTGAAATTGCCATGCAAAGATCTGCCCCGTGTGAGTTGCCATGCACATACCGCTGTGTTAGCAAGCAGGGAAGCATTCCAGTTGTGGATGGTGTCGACTATCGATAAAACGTTAAAAGACATGTCCAGTGTGATTGGATATGGTTCTCATTGTCTAAATCATATCAACATCACTGTGAATAATGCTTTTGGTTATCACCACCAGGAGCCAGGTGAGAAGATCAACACCACTCTCGTGTGTGTGTGTGTGGTTAATCTTTAGTTTGTTTAATCCATATTTCTTGACATATGGGAGTCTCCTCTGATCAACGTGACCAGAAAACATAATCAACCTGTTTCCCAAAATGACTACTCCTTTAATATTTCAGCAAAAGCAATAAAAAACAAAAACTTTAAATCGCACTGAAACAGTCATTTGAAGTCAGGGATGAGTAAACAAAATGAAATAAAGGCAGAGAATCAAGTCACACTCTCTCCGCGTGCTGTAATCTGAGTTTCTCTGTTCTTTGTTTTGCTCGCTGGGACAGTTGTTTGTGCATGTAAGCACATATGAGCTACTAGCTTGTAAAGCAACAACACCATCAACAACATGTTTCCTTTAAATAACAGCTTCATAATTATTTTGATGGTACAGTGTCTTGTAATAGGGTGAATGGTGTCTCTGTCACAGCCTTACATACATGTCTACTTTAACAAGTTTTCAACATGTAACATTGTTATGTAGTAGTGACTTTTGTTTGCAGTTAGCACCTACGTTACTACTGGCAAACTGTTACAGACCTGGGATCTGTATTTATGACAGTGGCGTTGCACTCAGAAACTGTTGGCGGGCACCAAATTGCACAAAATGTTGATTTCTACATATTGTTGCTTTAAATTTTAGAAGGCTTTTCTTCTCCTCGATGCTTAAGTCACTTGTGCGCATACTGTTAAATGTCAGTTTAATAGAGCCGTTGTGGGCCTGATAGTTAACCAGCTGTGACTATCATGAATTTATTCTGCAGATGTCGCTAAACATTCTACATAGGATCACACAAACAATGGGGATTCAGGGTGAAAACCATCTTTCGGTATCAGAATTCACTTCCTCTATGTGTGGTATCTGTTCACCGAGGCAAAAGGAAGCCGGTAAAAAGGCGCTCCACATGAATTGTTATGTAAAAAGACACACTAGGAGGGGCGGGTGAGGGGAGAGGAGAGGAGCGGCAAGGGGCGATGGGGTTAGAGTTACATAATCACTCCAAAAGGAACCAGGCCACTAAACCAGTGACACAGAGCTGCTTACAGTGTCCATCTGTCACCAAAAACACGGAGGGCAAGAGGCAGAGCAAGTTAAAGACCGAGAGGGTGACAGAGAGAATAACAAGCATAGCAGGATTTACTACATTTGACAGTTGAACTGCTCTCTCTCTCTCTCGCTCTCTCTCTATCAGTCAGTGTCAAGGGCATGATGCACAAATTTTAATCAAGCACCCACAGCTTCACTGCTGCTTGGCGCAGAAGGTTTCTAACTTTACTAGCGAAATGCAAAAGATCCAAAAGACATTCCCTGGTTTGATGTGTTGATGGATGCCAGTAGGTGCAGCGCGTCTAAAGTAGCTACTGTACACTTTCACTTATGTGGCAGGTCTAACCATCTACACAGCCCCCCGCCCAGCATAGAGCATCTTATCCCAGGAATGAGATGCTCCCCAAACTCAACAGCTCACATTGCATTTCTGAAAACATCAGCTTTTCACAAATCAAGGAACACAGAATCACTTTCTGCTTGACGAGGACTCATTATTTAAGGATACTGTGTTGAATGTGATTTAAACAATTTTTCTCAACACATAAAGAATCCCCATTTTAGAGAGACACACGGCTGGTGACGAGCAGCATCTCAAAAAGGGAATAGGTAAGACAAAGATGGAGCTTGTTGGTCGGTGCGTGGGTGGGGAGGGTAAATGCGTAGTGAGACAGAGCGAGAAAGTGAAAGTGACAGACGTAGACGCAATGTGAAAGCAGAAAAGGGAAAACACAGAATATATCTCACATACATACCCTGGAATACACCAAATGCAAATCTTGCCATTTGAGCACAAGTCATTTGAAAGCTGGACTATTGAATTCAACATGGATCCAGTAACGGTATTGCTACTATTGCTACTATTGCTCATGATCTCTAATATTTCCTGTGCTTTCCTTGACAAGCAATATCAAAAGTTTATGACGTGTTTGCAGCTCAGCAGACATGATTTGTTTTTTTTTTTAGTGTCAAGACTTCAAAGTCACTTGTGACATGCGCAACTATTGATTCCAAAGTGGGGCAGAGTTCAGCGGCAGGTCAGGGGGCTGCACGTTCACCCGCACGCTGGAGGAGCAACATCTTCCACACATCTGTGAACGCTGCCTTCGCTGTCACCACATCACACCACAGAGCAATATGCTGATCAGAGTAGATACGTGCAGCTAATCATCCCCAGTCTGACCATTGACACCACAGAGTAAGCCCTCACAGCTGCCACATCCGCCCCGACCACAGTGCATTCCACCAAACTGGAAACTCCCCGGGGCAAACCCCTGATCAGTCTCACACCTTTCAGCTCGACAATGAAGGAAATAAATGAGCGTGCACACACACACTCGCATAGCATTTGACTTTATGTTTGTGTGTTTCCTCTGAAAGTGCATAAATAAACATGTGTTTTGCAGGCTGAGACTGACTCATGTTTAAACCAGTAGTGAATGACACGAATAATGGGGTTTACCACTCGCCTGCTTGTTCTGTGCTCACAGAGCAGCAGACTAAATTAAAAAAAAGAGTGCTCTGTCATTTTCATCGCGAATGACCTACTTCTATACCAGCACTGTAGAATGAATTTTACACTCTTGGCCCGAGTGGGCAAAGCATGGCTGCCAGCGCGAGAGAAAATGTGTTGAGAAGATTAAAAAGCAAGCCGGATGCTATCTTAAAATCTAAAAGAAAAAGAAAAGAAAATAAGACGATTTTTCTTGTAAATCCACCCAAGCCTGCCAAGGGAAGAAACGGGGAGGTGAAGGGGATGAAACATGACTTAGTTTCAACATGGAGGGCTTGCATAACAGCTTTGACTAGACCACACACACACACGCATCAACACACGAGGCCAGGTGAAGAGGGGAGCCTGAGAGTAAAAGCCCAGCGCTGTGTATCCTGAACTCCTCGGGCTCTTACATAAGCCTGACAGCCAAAGAGCTATGGATTTAGCTGATAATCACCTCCCTGACATTTAGCAATGGTGTGGTGTGAACACATTGGGGTGGTCAAAAATACATCTCTCGCTATCTTGATTTCGAAAAACAGCTGAAGTGAGAACTTGTGCGGAATCTAACTGTATAAAGCCTCCAGTTCACACACGCTTACATAAACTGTACGCAAGCACAGTGTATCACTTATAAAAAAAAAAACATATTCCAGTGATACTGTATAGTTATCTTTGTTCTGCATATTTGCATATTTTAGAGGCACATCTTCTGTACACATTTTTTGGATAAAAACCTCATTAATTTAGAAACTTAATTCACAACACAAAACCTCTGTTGTTTGAATCCTCTGCCCTCTCAAGGGGTTGTCCGTTTGTTGCTCGTATTCACACGTTGCTTCTGCTAGCTAGTAAGTGATAACATAGCTAACATTGGCTAGCTAACGATTTCTAGCGTTGGTAATGCTAGCTATGGTTACGGCAGCTTGCTAACATTAACTTCATGAGCATTAGCTAATTATCACTGTGAGCACTAGCTAACGTTATTGCTGAGAGCAGTAGCCAACACCATAGTCGTGAGCAGTAGGTAACGTTACGTTGTGTGCACTAGCTAACGTTAACCTTGTGCACTCTAGCTTATGCTAATGTCGGTTATGCTTGATAGCTAAAGGTTAGGAGTGAATTGTACAGTATGCTAGGCCGTAAAAAGCCATTTTTTATTTTTTTTTCACACAAGGTGGGAACTACGAAACCCAGATACCACAAGATACCAGCACTAATATACCATTGGCTGACAAACCTTGATAGAAGCTGGAACCAACCGTCACAATTCTTAAACGACCCTTTTGGACTTGACATTCTTAAAATGTAAAATGTACAATCATAATAATATTTTTAAGGAAAAGAGATACTTTTATTATGCGCTTTTCAACAAGCTCTGCAGATGAATCATTCAAGAAAATATATGTCTAAACTGTCATCTATAAGACCTTTAAAGCCGTATAAGCTTCTTTTAATTTAATGTTGTTGGTGCTGTTTAACTAATTCACCTTTAATGTCACTGTTACACCTCTCCCAGGCCTTTGTTGCTTATTTCAGCCATGTTTCCTGTTCAATAACTGATCCCCTTCGATCATATAGAGTCCTGTCCTGCTTTACTCAAAAGGGCAGCAGAGGAAAGAAGCACCAAGTGCGCACTTTGATATCACACCTACAAAAACACTCACAGCCAACTTCATTTAGTTTACACAGAGTGGGCTTGTGTTTGCATCCCTGAGAAGGGGTGTGAGTGGAAGTGGGGGAGTAGTTGAGGAATTGTGTCATGATTTAATGAATCCAAAAGGGAAAAAGAGGAAAAAAAGAAAAATGAGGATTGGCACATGGGGGGGTTGGGAAAGGGGTTTTGCTTCATGTGTAGACAGAGATACAGCATTTAACAGGTGTGTGGAGGGATCATCTCTCTCTCTCTCACACGCTCATGCAAACAACACCCCCCCACCCCACACACACACACACACACACACACACACACACACACACACACACACACACACACACACAAAACAGCGGTGTGGGTAAACAGCTCCTCCACACTTTTATTGGCAATTACTGCTGAAGGTCACACATCGGCGGTGCGGCTGAGTTCCAGGAAAAAAAAAAGCCTGGCTCTTATGTAACCTCGGCCCGGAGTTGGCAGGGGCCCAGGAATCGTGCAGCTCAGGCAAGGGAAACTAGGACACAGCCTCAATGACTGCCACGGCCCCTCATATTCATTAATACACACACATCCAGGGTGCGCGCACAGTCGCAGTGCCCCCTATCGCCGTCTAGAGGAGCTGCAGGGGAAACACCCTACAGAGAGCTGAGCATTGACTGAGACAATAGAACACCTCGGTGACAAGAAAAGAGAGTGAGGAAAGTGTTGTGGCTTTTACAGCTTTACTATTGCACACCTTCATTTACCTTCCTATATGATCATTGTCAGCTGACCAGTGCAGCTTTGCTTTCTTCATTTGATGTCTTTTATTTATTTTTGTCGTCTAATTAGTATGAGCCAATAGCTTCATGATCACTCTTGATTTCATTCTGTTTGAAAGAGTATAAGTACAATATATAATATAGTAAAATGAAATGTGACGGTATTTTACTGCAGATCAAGTTAAAAGGTGCAATATGTATGAATTTTTGTTGAAAATCTAACAAAAATAACACAAATTTCCAGAGAATGTGACACAATAACAGTTTGGATGTTTCGACTTCTATGAATTATTTTGCAGAGATATCGCCTGGAGTCTGCACGCTAACCAGCCAACACTACTGCGCCGAGCTCCCAGTCTGGACCGGTGGATGCACGGCTAACCAAGCTAACCAGCTAATGGCAGCTACAGATACTCTATTTGTTTGGAGCATGAATTCAAAAGGGGGCCAATTCATGCATATTGCATCTTCAAAATATCCACAGAGTATGTCCCAAAAAGAATTTTACTTGATATGCTGTTTACACTGGCAGAAAATATGACACGTTAACCTCCAGTGTGACAAGGGTGAGCACAGCTGATGAGTGACTCATCTTGAAACTTGGGATAGCACAACCCTGTTGAGCAACAGCACTTATCTCCCCACAGTATCTCTCTTTCATTCTCACCATTTTCGGTTGATCTACACACCGGTTTATGGCAGACAGTGCAGCAGGTGTATGGGACTGAGTCGGCCGACCACCTATGTCACCAGCTGTGCCTAGAGCCTCCGCTAACTACAGCACACGCCCACAGCAGCTGCCACTATACAGTTAGAGGACTACTAGTGTTACGCAGACATGACAGACAACAGCGGAGGGAAACGAGGGCATGAATAGAAGAAAATGAGCAACAACCTTAGGCATATCCATCTCATCATCAAAGGCCCTGAGCTGAAAGAGAACAGAGGGGTTAAAGTGGTTAGATAACAACACGGGCAGGAGGAAGGTAAAGCAGAGGTCAATACAGCACGACATGTTAGTCAAGTGTGTTAAGGGGATGTGGGGATACTCATCAACTTCAGCAGCACAGAGGAAACAGGATTAATAAATGGATGTTACCCACAGTGAGCAGAATTAGTCTCATAACGTGGTGAGTGCTGCTGAAAGCGTTTCCGAGAAGTAACCAGTGCTGCCTTATTGACTGCAGGAGGAACAAACTAATCCCCTTCAAAATAAGGGCGCTCTTAGCACTGTGTGTGCGTTGTCAAACATCAAAATGTAATGTATAAATCTCATATTGCTGTTTCTATGTGAACACTACATTTTTTGCCACTTTTTTTGTTTCTGTTTCAATTAAAGTATTTAAGGTTGGTGTTGTATAAAGTGTAAAAACATCTCTGAAAGATGAGGCTTTAAACTTCCAGATGAGACAACTTCTTTCTCTGATTATATAATCCTACATGTGAACGCAACAACATCAAAATACACTTGTAAAATCAAAATCAATTGAGGAACTTCCAGCTTATTTTCTATGATGGTATTCATGAGTTTTAAACTGTCACATATGCACGGTCATACAATGGCCATGAAGTATGTCACCCCACTATTTCTGTGCGTGGCAGCTCCTCCTACCTTCTCTCCATAACCTCGGTCTTTTGTCATCATCTCTCGCAGCGTTTGCAGAACTTTGATGCACAGTCTCTCCTCATTTTCCTCCAGCAGCTGCTTGGTATGTTTGATCAGCCTGCACACAAACATTAGCTCATAAGTCACACTCACTCATTAGCCAGCAACAGATCAGCTGAGGGTAGGTATGCATTTTTCCAGGGCTTACTTGCATATGAAACCTCCGCTCTCACACTTCTTGCGCGAGTCTGTGTTTTCGGGGAAGAGCAGCTCGGGCCGGTGCAGCACGTCCACCAGAACCGACAACTCCGCCTGGACCAGCGGGCGCAGACGGTCCTCGAGAGCTGACACAATGTCCTGCAGTCCAGACAAAGAAACCTCCTTACTGCTCCAGTGATTTAGCACAAATGCGTCAGTAAAAAATATACACAAACCCTGTACCTGCAGCCTCTCGATGATGTTCCTGTAGTCTCGTGAAGCCGTCACCACGGAGTCCTTGCGGGCAGCATTGCGAGCAGAAAGTCTCCAGCTCATGGCTGTCTTCTGGACAATGTTGTTGGATTTCACAAACAGGTTGTTCACCTGGTTGTCCAGGTCCACAGGGATGGCTATCGCTCTGCCTTTGGCTGTCGGGGACACACAGAGACACACATGAGCACTTATAAAGAACAAACAAGCATGACTTTAACAGGAACTTTGCCAAAGATCAACCAGCACTGTATCACTACAATGTTGGCAGTGTATCAAAATGAACAATAATAAACTTCTCTCCATTTTGCCTGCACCCAGAGCCCCCAACTCTTTCCCAGGCAAAACTAACATCTGGCGGATTTTAGAGCTACTGATTGTTCTTCCATATTTTGCATGTGCACAAAGACAAGACACAGAGAGTGAAGTCAGATCGAGAAAAAGAGTGACTCAGTGCTAATAAACCATAAACCAAGATTCTGTTGCTACACTGCCTACTTCTCCGCTAAAATGTTTGTAGCTTTTATACTATTCAGCTGCAAAAAAGAAGTTTGTGATGTGAAAGAGGCCGCCCTATTGTTCCTGTTTTGTGACAACTTAAGCTTAAATAACCTTTTATCACACTGTAAAACAAGGCAGTGCAGATCAAATATGAACCACAGTCCTGTTCATTGTCTATTCCTCACCTAGAAATGTGCTCAGTAACATATTTTGGTAGTTTTTGGTCTTGTTTGTTACCATTTTGTCACCGTTTCCTGTTTTCAAAATGGTCGACGACTGAAAACCGAGCCAACTTGTAGTACATCACCAATCAGTGGGAGGGTTTGTTGGCCCGATGTGTCACAGTGCATTGTTTGTTGTAGATCCTCTACATTTGAGCAAAAGCGAATTACTGCAGCTGCTTTTCCTTGTTTTCTGTGATCATGTAGCACCAATTTCAAAAATATTTGGGTTTTTTATATGAGGGCTATCTTTCCAGCAGTGAAATACTTTTCTAAAATAACAACTGTTGAAGCTATTCGACATGATGGGCTGTTAAAAGTAAGGACTTGTAAGAGAGGGCTTTTTTCAGGAGTCGATGCAAGTGCTCAAGGATCTTGATCTTACCGACATCGGAGAGCACCTTGATGCAGTTCTCGACAGAGCCCTTCTGGACTGGGGTCAGCCAGTTACAGTGGTAGACCCTGAACACCGCCTGCAACAGCTGGACAAAGACTGGCTGCCTGGTCTGAGCAGAAAAGAATAGAAGAGAGAACAGGATCCTGTAGATGATTCAATTCATTCAACTTTTCTAGCTTTGTAAGAAAGAATGAACGAAACACACATATATTTTCCCAAACCTAGCCCGGTAAAAAGACAGCCTCACACACATACTCGTGCACACATCAATAAGAAGACAAAGCATTTTCTCTTGCACCCAACAGGAATCTGTAACACCCAGCTCTTGGTTTTCCCCTCTTGAATTGAATTACAACAAATACCTGAAATATTTTCCCCAACAGAGAGGCCTGCAGCAGAGGATACAAGCAGTGAAGAAACAAAACATGCATGGAGAACAACCGAGATAAATCATACTCATACTTTGAAATACATTACTATACATCTCACAGATCGCTGTCTCTGCTCTTTAACCTCAAACTTGTTGTGCATCTACAAAGGAAATGAACAACAGGCACAACAGGACGCAAGCAATCTAAGAGGTCTTAACTTTGTAATGTCCGATTGGCTCTACAGGACCGTGACTAACAGAATTCTGATTAACACATACAATGGGAAGGGAAAAGGGGGGGCATTCGTTCTCCGTAATGACGGTAATAAGGAGAAGAAAATTCTCAGAAACTACTAATTGTTCCACTTAAGGAAGCACTTAAATTAATGTGAAAAACACTGCGGTGGAAGGTTTGGTTCTAATCTAAAAGTCTGGCGTGTCTCTGGGGTATCATGCTATTGGTTGAGATTACATGGGATAGCTGATACACGTTCTATCGGTACTTACATTCTTTCTGATCGCCGCCTAGACTACACCACATACTGTTTATTAATAGGCTGAAGGTCATCCACAACTTGAATCTCAATCTTCTGTCTATCTCATGTTATCTCTCTTTCTTGGAAAAAAAGGCTTTCTCTCAGATTATCTAACAGTTAAATGATTGGGGGTAAGGAGCCTACATTTAAAGGTACATTCAGAGAAAGATGACCATGTAACCAGGGTGGACACTCTACACAGTCTGTACATGACATTACCACAGTTGCTTTTGATCAAACCTACTTAAATTAAATAGCACTTACCAGTTTAGCTTTGCTTTGTTCCTACTAAATATGTGTGTTTCTCACTTACTATTAAGATATTGTGTGATTAAATACCTGCAGACTGGTGCTCTGGTCAGAGAAAGGTGAGCTGAAGAAAGTTGTAACGATGCCCATGACCGTCTCCGTCACATAACGCTCCAGAACAGTGTCTGCATGCTTGCGATCACTTGTGTTGTTGCACACCTGTAATCACCAAAACATAACAAAATAGCTCGTATTTTAATCACCTCGTCTGCTTAAATGTGGTTTAAAAAAAAAAAAAAAAAAAGGTCAGAGCTGCCACAGAGCTGCCCGGTGGTCCTTACTCTGCAAATGTCAACCAGGAAGTTCTCGAAGAGCTTCCACATGTGGTTGGAGGTGTAGATCTCCTTCATCTCAACCTCAGTGTCCACGTAACAGTGGTTCAGGAAGTTGATATAAGCTATCTTCACCTGAAAAGATTGGGATTAGGGTCAAACACAAAAAAAAGTACTAGAGGTAGAATCTGTGGAGGGTGACAAAATCAAACAATCAAACATTAATGTGCCATTGTCCTTGAAAATAACGCTTTATGAATAATGTCACCAGGACGGCTCCATAAGATGTGTGTGCCTGTCTGTTGATGCCAATTGGCTAAAAGGGAGTGTGGAAATGCGAATGGCCTATATGAAAAGGCTCCTAACAAATTCACATAACATGGTCAAACTTTGAAGAAAGACATACACACACCATTTCGCCTTGTCTCTTGAACCCATCGTGCAACTGAACGCCCTAGTGAGAGGAATCAAGGAACTCAGCTCATTGCTTCATCTCCTTCTTGTGGTCCATCAGTTTATTGTTCCACAAAATTATGTCTGTTTTCATCGCGTAGCAGTCATAATTTTTTTTTCTGGGAGGCTGATATTTTCCATAGAGGCTAAGTGTTTTGTGACGTATGTGAATGTACCGTATGCGTGGGAGCCTTCACAAATCTGGTTGCAGCTATTTGAAAAAAACCTAAATGGACAGTGAAACATTTACAATACGCTACACAAAAATCCATCATATGTGACATTAATCTAACACGGGACTGAGACTAATGGGACATACTGTGAACAGATCTCATCTTGGCAGTGAGCATCATTCTGTGGACTTAAACAGATGACGACGGATGAAAATCAATCTGATGTTTTCATGATACATCCTGAATGAGCTGATTACGCTACTGCGAATGTGGCATTTAGATGCATTGACAATTGCTTCATAAGACTCAAAATGTGTGCCCACTCAGTCTGCTCCATGTCTGGCTTATGTTTTGCTCGTAGCTGTCCTGAAAACGGCTCTGTCCGACGCTCATCTCACCTCAGGGATGCAGTCCTCATGGGTCACCACCCGCACGATGTCATCCAGCGGCAACAGGGAGTTACACTTGATCTCTGTGTAGACGTTCTTGCCCTCGGTGCAGACAGCCAGGAGCTCTACCAGGTGTATGTGGTACATCAGAGGGCTGTTTTCATCCATGCGGTCCCGCTCCGATCGCATCATCTGCACCAACGTCTGGAAGGAGGCGCGGTCGTTATAGAAGACCAGAACATCTTCGCCTGCATTCACCAGCTGTAGGAAGAAACAAACATACATGATCACATCAGGACACGAGGACACTGTAGAATAGGTCGAACACCAGATAAGTACGAAGTATGACCTCTGCCATGACGATGTCCTGACACTTTTTGATGAATTTATTCTCTGCTTTGACAATAGTCTGAAGGAACTTGAGGTACTGGACGTTGCGTCCATGTGTTTCGATGCAGTGGACAAAGTGCTGGACCACACGCTCATTGATCTCGCTGCACAGCTGGAAGTTGTTCATGAAGATGTGCTGCATGGTGACGGCTTCTAAAATCTGAACAAAAGGGAAAAAAGAGAAAAGACGTTGCTTAAAGTTGTAGCAGCCATTTTTTAAAGTAACACTAACAGTATAGAGCGGAGCATCGTCTGACAGGGCGGCTCACCCCTGGGTTGAGGAACAGATTGATGTGCTTGTGCAGCAGGGCTTGGTTCTGCTGATTTCCTGCACAGAAATTCTGTAGAAACTGGTGGGCGAGCTTCATGATATCCTGCATTCGCAAATCTTCTCCCTGATGAGGAAAATGGCTGATGTGACGGTTTGTCCACTATGACATACAAAAAGCACATCTTTAAGTGAAACCCCTTGATACCTTCTCGTAGGGGATCTGCAGGAGCTCGAGGACGACAGCGTGAGCCCCCATGTTCCTCAGCAGCCTCTGTTGCTGTTTCTTGCTCTTCCTGCCTGTCAGACCTTCTTGGACACACAGCCGGCTGAGACGCAGCAGGATCTGACAGAGAAAAGTGAGAGAAAAAAAGACAGAAGATGTGAGAGCGAGAAGTGTGTGCCAACAAACTAAGGCAGAAAAAAGCTTGTTAACAGTATTTGGAAGTCAGATAGTTACCTCCTTTACCACCCTGTAGTTGTAACTGCTGGTACTTTCTGCTTTCTTTGGTTTGTCTGTGCCTCCTGAATCCCCCTACAGAGAACACCAGAAACAATGCATCAGAGAAGAAGGCCATTCTCTAGTGAAGACATTTACTGGTGACAGGCTTTTCGCTGTCTTTTGATGTCACTGCACCTTCTTATGCTCAGGCTCAGTGGAGAGCCCCTCTCCTGCATCCATTCCCTCGTCTGGCCCCTGCCTCTTGTACACCCACAGCTCAGATTTCTCTACAATAGAGCGCAGCTGGTCCAGGTCTGACTTGATTTGCTTGTAATTTTCCACGTCTTGGCTGGTGACCAGCAGCTGGACCTGTCAATGTATAGAGCGGTGTGATTCTCTCTTGGGTTTTGAGGTCGATGAATGGGTAAAACGCAGTTGAGTTGTGTTGAAGGTAAACCAAACATCAAACCCAAAATAACCCTCTGGGGATCAATGAGGATAATCGTACTTGTCACAAGATAAAGTACAGAGCACAACAAACAGGAATGGCAATATGATGGTGATTCCACATTCAAATCTAACTTTAAACGCATGAATCATATTATTTGAACTGGTATGATTTTCACTGCTTCAGTTGTGTATGAGTCATCAGGGCACCTGTTTAAAAGCCTGCAGGACCTCCTGCCTTTGGCTGAAGTGCCTAAAGAGCAGGTGCAGGGCTCTGGACACCAGCGGAGGATAGTCATGCATGGTTAAATGAAGCAGGACCCTCAGGAAGGTTCGGCCACCATGGTCATCCAGGTCCAGGGGGGTGTTCTCTTCACTACGCACACACACACACACACACACACACACACACACACACACACACACACACACACACACACACACACACACACACACACACACACACACACACACACACACACACACACACACACACACCAATGAAGACACATCCTCTTTCTCGTATTTCTTTGCAACTCTTTCTCCGTTGAAATTAGGATTACCTGCCACCAAATATCCCCTCTGCCTGCTCCTCTATGTGCTCAAAATCCAGCGCTCCTGAAAACAAAACAGATATTTGTAATCAACGGTGTAATTTGTCCCACATTGGAGTAAAATGCAACCATAAATTAACCTTACCTGGCATGTTGTTCGGGCCTTCTACTGCTCCAGTTACAGATAGATCACTCTGGGAGTTACTCTCATCGAACTCCCTCTTGAATATAGACAGCAGACAGGAGATCCTGTAGTCAAGGCGCACATTCAGGATGAACTGCGGGGCACGACAGAAAGAACAGGCGTTATATGACAACATTTTGGAGGATGGATGGACTGTGAAGAAGAATATAAATCAAGGCCATGTTTCACTACTTCAAGCGCTTGAAATGCTTGTGTACGCGCACGAGATACAATTTTTTCTCCACGATTTGATTAATAACTTTGCATGAGGACTCATCTATCACTTTCCTAACCTGATTCTTGTCTCGTTTGTGGTCTGATAAACAGTAAATCCATCACATTAAAAGACCCTTATCATCATTTTCAAGCTACTGAAGCTAGCTGGCTTTGGTCATACAGAAGTGGACATGTTTTAATCTGAAGTCGATTGGAAAAATATTCTTATGCAGACGAATAAAACACAAATAAGGAAACAAATCATATCTCATGCGCAAAAGTGTTTCGAGCCCTAAATGTAATAAAACATGACCTCACAGTTACATTTGTATCCCTCTATATGCACTCCAGGGCTCTGTAATATGCACTGTATGCTTGCATGTGTATTAAAGTATAATACTGCTAGTTCTTCACCTGCAGGATCTCAATTATCTTCAGCTTGGTGTCCATGACTAGTATGTCCTGTTTCTCAGGTTCAGTCTGGGTCTTAACTGCGTCTGTATTGGTGCTGGTGGTTGATGTCGTTGGAAGGAAGCCCCCTCCTCTTAGGACTACTTGGGACATCAGCTCTCCTACCCCGTGAATGGACCTCATCACGTTACTGCCTGGAAAAAAACACAAGACGCCAGCTTAATGTCCATGAGCTATTTGGGCCTCCACTGAGCAAGCATGTTGCTCGTGTGTACCTTTACTCTCATCTTCTTTTTCCAGCTTGTTAAAGGGGAAAATGGTGTTCACATGGACACAGTCTAGGATGGCCAGCAGGATCTTGGTGAGTCTCAGCAGGTCGCTGAAGTTGTAGAAACCAAAATAAATCAGGTTCCTGGCCAAATTCACCACCTAAACAGGGAAAATAGATTAATTTAATATGCTGATTTCACCATTAAAAGGCGAGTGCTTCGACATGAGTGTGATGGTGTCGGACTGACCTCAAAGGTGAGTTTGTTCTTCTCTTTATCTGCAAATGGAAAGCTCTGACACACCACATCTCTCAGGTAGTTCTCAACAAACTCCATCGTCTGAGAGAATCGCTCCTTGATTTCATCTTTAGATGTTCCATCATTGTCATAACTACAGTGAGAGAACAAAAAAAAAGTACAAATTAATCTAAAACAAACCCAAATAAGGTAGCATCAACATGAGAGAAACATCGGAGAACAATACAATCAATTCTCAATAATTTACGCACTCGTCAATGGCAATCTCTGAGGGGATCTCAGACCACAGTCGAGCGTATTTGACAGGCGTAACCTGCTCCTGAGGATCACGGTCCACGTGCATGTGCAGCATCATGCGGCAGAAGGAGGCTCGCAGGTCATAGGGAAGGTCTTCATCGGACATGCATCGCAGGATCAGGTCCACATCCAGCTGGCCGGAGATCTTGTTGATCGCCAGGTACTGTCGATCCAAACACATCCTTGCGAACAGGTTCAGCTGGTACCTGTAGGGGAAATACACACAAGTAAAGTCAGATTTACATCGGAGACTGATGCGGTAGTGTCATCTCCTTCATCGCAGACAACATAATAAAGTCCAGTAGCTACCTGTAATAACTGATCACCTCCTGGTCCTCCTTCTGGCCCTCCTTAGCATCCTGGGCCAGCTCCCTGATGCTTTTACTGCGGATCTCTTTATTGCAATCTTTCCAAAACAACCACACCTCCTCCTCGTCCTCCTCTGACTCCACAGAGTTCTCCCCAAGAGGCGCTCCCTCGATCTCAAATCTCGACAGCACGAGTCTGCGGGGGGAGATTTTTTGTGTTTTGTTAGAGGATGACTGAAACGAATGAGTAAGCATTTGTGACAAACTGGAACAAAAGCACTGGCATTAGGATATTGCTAACATCATTACTGTCACTCTCAAGCTTTACAAAAAAGGATGGGGCAAGCCTCATTATCACATTTGTGCATCTGTACTGCCAGAGAGATGGATCAGCATCTTCCTCACTATATCCCACTCAGGCAGCAATTAATTACTTTCATGAATGATTAATCTAGAGCTCAAAGTGTCTTCACATTTCCTAGTTTGTTGCCAAACTCACAAGATATTGACTTCACAATGATATGAAAGTAGCAAAGTTTAACACGGTGTTATTGATAAATCATCTGAAAATCAGCTGGTATGAAACCATCTAATCAGGTCAGAACTACATCCTTTAACACCATGCATGGTCGCTTTAAAATAAGGACTATCTTGTGTTGTATGTTCTTATTATTAATGATTAATGCCTCATCTGATAAGTAACATAAATCTGATTCAATGATTCTGTAGATGTCACATATGTCAAACATATTTAGCGATAGGGGGGCGACTACTCACTTAGTTTCTATGAGGATGTCTGCGTTAGCTGGATCCAACACAGCGTTACAGATGAGCTCCTGTGTCACAGGGATGGACTTATTCATTGACACACACAGGTCTGACAGGTAGTCCAGGAACCTGGACGCACACACACGCGCACACACGCACACACACGCACACACACGCACACACACACAAACACACAAACATAAAAAATATGCAAAATCACCTATGATATATTTTGTAAAAGAATAAAACTCAAGCATCAGAAAAATGTCAGCATACAGTATCAATTCACCATGCCTGTTTGGAAAGCAACACATGTATCGGCCAATAAGACATCAGCCTGACAATGTGAATCTTTATATTATTATATATTATTCCAATAAGGAACTTATGGCCAATAAATTGACTTAAGAAGTGCAGCATGCTGTGTGCCAGGATGATGATGTCAGACTGCAAACCACGTTGGTAGAGCACAGTGCACAGTGAAGAAGAAAAGAAAGCCGAACACGTCGTTTCCTCTGTGGATGCTTTTACAGTTTTAGAGGAAGATGACACGATCGCTCTTTGCAGTACATGTTTTACAAGGTTTTCCAGACGAGGGCAATTGTCTATGAGTTCTAACACAACAAATCTGTTTCGAGTTCATAAACATTACACCATCTATCTTTTTTCACGACATCTCAGCCTCTCGAACTCTGAGGTGTGCATAAACTACAGGTTATGAGCTTCTTTTTAAATGACAAAATTATCTGTTATCTTAACAGAATTGGCCATGAGCAGCTGGTAAACACAGGTTATCAGCTGAAGAAAATCCATATCTTGCATCACTAATGTCAATTGACCACACATTCCAACACATTTCAGTTTGATAACCTTAAGGACACTATATTGATGTATCATAACAGCAGAGGGGCATTTTAAAATACAACTTTAGAGACATTAAAGAACATTTAAAAAATATCGTCACTTGTCACTTACTGGCTGTGTTAGTTTACACTGTTGTGTGAACTGTGTTCTTGCCTGGTTCAAGTGGAGTTACAAGTGTGCTTATGCTTATGTGTTTATTGTGTCGTCAAGATAAACAAATATAATCCGGATATAAACACGTTATCTCGCGGATCATTTTGTTTTTGATTTTTTGATTCTGCCTTTTCATGCAGATCCCTATGCTCGTGGTGTATGCACACAGAGATGCACAAACCTGGGCTCCCGGTTCTTTCGCACCAGACTGACAAACGTGTCGATCTCTGCAGCAGTGATGTGTTTCTCCAGCAGCTTGCGATTGTTGTGGAGCAGAGCTGTGATCGTGTCCTCAGCCAGGACATCATAGCCAATCTGTTTCTGCATAAATCGAAATTGTTTGGCGATGTACTCCTGCGGGACAGACGGATAAACAGTCTGAGCACACAAAAACCAAAACAAAGACTCACTTTGGGGGAAAAAAATTACATTATTACCCTCCAGCCTTTATCTTTAACCTTATTATGTCTATATTCATTACTTATATTGAGTGATACAGACCATGTGTGTGCAGGGAAACAGAGGATGTTCACAATGACCAGATCGCCTCCTTATTTAAGATAATTAAATGAGCCCGCTAACATTTAAACTGTAATGTATTTAAGAGAAATCAACTGTTCTTGGAAAACAGGAATGTTAAGAAAGTATTTGCTAAAGTATCACTTTAAAGTATCACGACAGCTGGTATCACTCTAATGCTAGAAAATCTGATAAAAGGCCTTGTAATCTGCGCAGGACATTCAATTACACATCGTAGATTCATTTCTTGTTATGATAATCATATCAGAGCTGCGTCAGAGCAAAAAAGGCTTCTTTCATTTACTGTAAGATTGAATCAGAATATTTTGGGATAAACCTTTTCCCACGAACTCTAACGGCACGTACACCCCATGTCTCATAAGGGTTTGACAAAACTGAACCTGGTTCTTGCGGTAGTCCTGCTGAGAGTGACGCAGAACCCGGTAACACAGGCGGCAGATGTGTCTGAAGGGGGCATGGCGCTGGTCGGCCAGCTCCTCCAGTCGCAGCATCGGCCCGTCCCCACTGTCTGTGAACGGAGCCTGCAGCAGCTTGAAGATCTGAATACAGGGGGAGGGTTTTGACAATTGTAACCATACTACATCTAAAGATAGTGGTACAAATGGCAGGCTGGGAAAGCATGAGAGACCTCTCTGAGTTACACGAAAGAGTGCTGTAAAGGTTAGGAGGGGAGGTTAAGTGAAGTTCAAACAAGCTCATGTTCAAGAGATCTTGAAAGTTTGTTCAAAATGTCACATTGACTATATTAATAGTACAGTATGTACTTAGTGCCACTAGGCATATCAATCAAAACAAAAGATGACAGTAGCATGGGATCATGGGAGCTGTTGTCTTTTTTTTTAAACAGCAATGACAAATGTATATATCACATTATGCTTATTCAATTTGATATTATTTGCTTATTTCTGGGGGGTTGTCTGACCCATGAGCCATTCAGGGTGGGGGAAGGAAGGATGGGAAACTCTGGATGGACAAGAGTACTGTGCCTTTATAGTTAGGTTAAAATCATCAATGTAAGGATTATAAATGTACATAAAGGAAAAAATAAATAAATAATAATAATAATCTAATGTGACTGTGAGGAATGCTCCCAGTTGATTTAATGTGTTAAGTTTTATTCATGTGATGTTTAGCCACATTTGCCAGTTTCCTTCCTCATTCTTTGATGTATCATCTGATCTTTTCCTGAAAGTCACAGCGACAGGCAACAGCTTGAAACTCACTGGTATTTGATGACATTACCTTTTTCTCCGGGCTTTGACATTGTTGGAAACATTTGGGGTCATGTAAATACACAACTCAACAAAAATATATAACAAAGGGATCCTTATTATTGCAGAAATGTTAGATGTTGGATCTTCAAGACGTTACCTGCTTGAGAATATTCTGCTCTCTCATCAGTTTCTGTCGTTCCCTGTTGGGTTTGTTGACCATGATCTCAAGAACATCCTGACCATTGTTTGGAATATCCACCACGAAGAACACCAGATCCTCCAGGAGCTTGGTGACCGCTCTGATTGGACACGCAAAAGAAACACGCAAAGCATTTACAGCACACAGGGCTACCTAGCCTCGAGTTAAAAAATTCACAACACAGCACCATTGTGAATTTTATACCTCCTCTCGTTCTGTGTGATGGTGCCTTTTTCCAGCTTTCCAGCAATAGAGGCCAGCACTTTGCTGGCATCATTGGCAAAGTCGAGGTCTCTCACTTCAGCCGGAGAGACGGGCACAATAGCAAAAGCCTCTTTGTCTTCTTTCAGTGCTGAGGTGCCAATCTTTAAACGGAAAAGAGATGTACCACTTTGTCATAAGAATGTGAGATATTTTTGAGTGTTTTGAAATGGTCTCTTGGTACAAAACACACACAGGGCACTTATTATTCAGTTCAGTTTCATGACTTCACTGCAGGGGGGCAGAAGCTAGTTCAGCTGACAACAGTTGGTTTAGACTCTATGACCCCATTGTGATTATAAAAAACAACAACAACAGAATTCCATTTCAGCAACATTTATAGACCCTACTCTAGTGGCAACAGCTGCAGTAGTGTACAGGTGACAAATAGTTTTACATGTGCACTCACACGCAGCATGACAGGTTTTTCCTCCTCTTTGTCGATGGGCTGGTTGGTGCTGTGAACCCATGTGTTTGTGCACAGGTGCCTGAGGCGCACATACGAGTTCCTGAAAACACATTTTTACATTTCCTATTATGATTGCATATTCTTTTTGGAGCACAAATACAAGACAGTACATACTGACACTTAAACAGGAAATGTTTGAAATAACAAAGCATCCTCAATCAAAGGTTGCCAGTACTGCCAATAACTGTAAACACAGAGCAGAGTTCTTTGTAAGAGCTTCTGCAGATTTTGACAAGTTAATTCGAGACTTGTAAGACCACTTCTTTAAGACCATTTGAATGCAATTTGAGAACTATGTCATGTCTGTACTGGCAAAATAAACTATAACGGCTATAGAGGAAAATCCAAACCCAGAATGACTTGATTTCCCAATGTGAATACAGAACAACATTGGGTGATGGCAGGCGTTTTTTGTTGCAGAAGGTGCAGCTGGCTTCAAATTTCCTTTTCAGGCTTCAACCTATCACCAAGTGTGCTGTTCTCAGAACCTGATCTTGCTGAGCCTGATCCCTGAAACTTGAAAATCTCTGGGAATCGCGGACTTGAAGAATTGAAGAGTCCTCTTAAATTATCTTATGGCAGATAACACATGATAGTGGACTCTACTGTGGCCAAATGTACAAGAGAAAGTGATAAGGTCCCCTCCACTGAAGATTACATGATGCAGGGCCTTCTGAGATCTAGGGTTTTGTCCATCCTGCCCCCCATACAGTCCGTTACCATCTACACCCATAATGATGAAAATGGGTCTACATTCTCTCTCATCAGGCGCATTGACTTTTCATGTTTATCTTTAATTATAGACAACGGATATTTCTTACTTTATTGGTTTGATGACAAAGTCTGAAATTCTTGAATGACAGTGAAGAGACTTTGTATGTATGCACATATATATATATATTTTTTTTTAAAAAGCTAGACTGTAAAATTGTCCAGTTGTTTCCTGTGATGGAATATAACTAAGTACATTTACCCAAGTACTGTTCTTAGGTACATTTTTTTCATTTGACAGCTGTTAGTACTAGTTTCTTTAAACAGATACAGATTAATACAAAATGTAACTAATAATCAGCAACTATTAAATAATAAATGATCATTTGACTATAAATGAAGCTACCTGTCAGTATATAAAGAAGTTATTAGAACTATTATTACCATTAGTGATGTCTACATATTAATGCGCCGTTCTGTATTTGATGCTAATGCTTGTGTACTTTTACTTTACATAACATTTTCAATCCAGGACTTTTAGAGTATTTCCAAACCTTAGTAGTAGACCTCAGTACACAATCGACCACTGTTTTCCAATACACAAGAAACACAGTAAGTTTTACTTCAAGTTTCAGCAAGATCTATCTGCTCACGTCAACGCATCAAACCCCCAGACATTTATGACAGTTTCCTCTTCCTCATGCTGTTTCTTTCTAATGAAAGTCAAAGTAGTTCTAGTGAAAAACATGAATCAAACACGCACAACGTTGATTGGTCACAGCAGCAAATGAATCCCTCTGCACCATGAACAAGCACTGACACATCTGCTCTCACACGTTACAGTAATGCCAGGAAGATCAGCCGTTCGCTGTGGTTCATTTGTGCGTAATCATTATTTTGAGTACCGCCCAGTCACACACTCTCTTACATACAGAGTGATACTCTTTCCATGGTTAATGAAGCATAATATGATGACTGATTGAACGATGGAAGTCGTTGTTGTTTGGTGGAAATAGTGTCAGACCAGGAGAAAGTCTGAACAAACTCATTACCTTAACATTATGGCCTCCCTACCTGGGCACCAGTGAGTCTCCCCCTCTTAAAGTGGTGGGGTCGAGCTCAAATATGGAAGAGATATCATTCCCGTCAGGCACAGACACGAGGGTGTACATGACTTTGTCCTGGACATTTCTCAAACGGGCCCGTAAGGCTTCCTGCTCCGACTCCAGCTGGAGGAGAAAGTCAAGACAGACCATGATTAGAAAAGTGCAATCATACAAAAAAAAACCCCCTTACAATAAACACACGTTCCCATTTTGAGTATCTGCCACGTGTGAGGAACAACAACAGTCAGGTCTTTTACTGAAAAGGTTGACTTTTGCTGTGACATCGGATGGATTTTTAGGAACTGACTCAAGATGGTAAAAATGAAACGTAGTGAGTTAGGCAAGCGCTGTTCAAAGTCCCTTTTCCTCAAAAGAGCAACTATGTCTTTTCTTTGTAAGTGAAATTTTCCCAATAAATTGTCACAGTCATCATTCAGTAAGCCAATACCAGTCAGCAGAAAAGCCTTAAGGCTAAAAAACTTCATCAAATCAAGCTGGAGATTTTAAACGATTTCTGGATCTTGCACAATTCAGTAAATATCTTAGTTTATTCCATTGAATCCTGTCTTCATTTAAAAATACATTCGTCAATGGGGTGTTTTTTCTTTTTTCAGTACTGTGGAAGTGAGGCAGTAAACTCATAAGCAGGTCGACTGTGAGCCACTTCACTCGCTGCTGCCTGGTCAGCAGATGTGAAGGCCTCATGTTTACAGTCTGAGCCAGCTGCAAAGAACTGAAGCTCCAATGCAGAAAGAGGCATTCACTCACAGTGAACAGCTGCCATCTGCTGGTGACTGAAGTGTAATACCATCTAGCTGGCAAAAACACATTCAGCCACCTACTGCTGGAAACAGTAGCTTCTGCAGTCAAGGCAGTTTCAGAGTCTTCAGGTACATCTGGAGCATCAAAAATGATAGAAGTCTTCAAGGGGCGCTGTAGACCTTATTCACACAGAGGCATTTTTATTGTTGTATAATAAAAGTATGTCATTGGACAAATTGTTGCCTTTTCACAATTGACCATTAACCGAGAAGATGCTCGACAGTGAAAATATGGAGGCACATTTGGCCATAATTCCAGGCAAGACAACATCTTTGATAACTCGTTCATGTTAGCATTCAACAACTTCCTAGCTAACATTACCATTTGATAACAGCCAGTGTGTCTCACTTTACCTGCAGGTTGAGACAAATGTCCACAAAATGTACGCTGATATTTCCAAATTAACTTACACCTTTGCTAATCGTATCACATTAAAACTGTACGGTTAGCTAGAATGTGGGCGAATGCTAATGTTAGCTATCTAAAGGAAGCTAATCGGTTATCAAACCTGTTGTTTTTACCTTGAAACATGGTCCAGTGTTCCTCTGGGTTAAACTATCTGTTGTCTTTACAGTTGTTAATCAACCAGGAAACAGTGAAATTATGAACATTTGTCAGACTGCCAACGTTTACATAACTTGCACTGGAGAACAGAGCAGTAGCACATTTGAGCTTCCTACCCTGAGTGTGATGGCAGAGGAAAATGGCCGCCATCTGAGTATGGTCTACAGAGCCCATGGGCCACGCTTAAGTCCCATTATGACATTAAATCATAATATTTGCCAGTTCAAACAAGATTTTGTGATACCTATGAACATCTGAAAGGCATCGAACGTTTAGAAAATTAAGTTTTAAACAGGAAATCCAAAATGGCTGACTCTCTGTTGGGCAATCTCTCAAATTACATTTTTGAAATGTGATCATTACGATTAGCGCAATGACCCTACCAAATCGCAAAAACCTACCAAACAAAAACACATTTTTAATAAATGTAATGTTTTAGTGATTGGTGCCACATTACCAACTGTAACCACTCAAGTCTTTCAGTGAGGCTCACTTACTGAGGAGCGGGTCTCCAGGCACCCCTCTTCATACTCAGGGTTCACCTGCAAAAATACAAAGTGGTAGCATAAATTCAGCCTCAATTTGTGTAAACCTGATCTTTAGGGCTGCTTTCTGCGTTTCTGAGTAATGTTAAAGCATTTAACAAGCACAGAGTAATACCTTAAACACAATAAAAATACATGGATGAATAGTATACTGCTTCAGAGGTAATGTTGCCTTGATCTAATTGTAGTGCGTCTGTAGTCCACTGACCTCTGCGGCCAGGTAGTGTCCGGTGGCCAGGTGTTTGAACCTGAACAGGCTGTTCCAGTAGCCTGCCCCCCCTCGACATGGATCGTGCTGCACAACCTGACACCGGAGCACACAGGGGTTACATCTTTCATCAGTGCATACAATTTATTGAACAGGTGCTGTGGGCTGAATTACCAGATATGCTGTGAAGTAAAAGGAAATGCTTCCCTACAAAGGCTAACCTTATAACAGCGTAGTACATACAGCAAATCAGCAGCTCTAAAAATGCCCTTCCTCACCTCAATCTCCCATAGGGCTTTGCTGCTGGTTGCCGAGGTAGCTGACTGCCGTCCAGTAGTGCGGAGGAATACATATTGTTTTTTTCTGTGATCATCACACGTGAGGAACTTCTCCTGTTCCGCATGAAACAACCGTACTACATCGCCCTGGAGAGACGGAGAATGTTGTTACAGTCAAAATATATTCAGCCTAACCTTAAAACAAATGAATTTGTCAAGATAAAATAATGAAATATCTAATCTTGTCTGCTTGTAACATGTTTCAGATTCCACAAGATGCATTCCTTGTAATAAACCAGAAGCTAATACCATCAATACTTAGTGTACAGCAGTTCAATAATTAATATGTCCTGAACATGCCCCAGAATTAATTTAATATACTGAAGTCAAATATTCTGTCAGGTATTTTGCAGAGGCCGTTTAGCTGGACCTATTGTAGTTGCAGCTATTTTTGGCTTTAAAGCCTCTGATGTAGAGCTGTTGAATAACCAATAAAACACAATCTCATTTGTCAGCAAACACTGTAGACTGATCATACTGAACTGGAAACAAACAAAGCCATCGGCCCACTCAGCCCTGATGAGGGACATACAACTTTATATAACAAGAAGAGTGATACATTATGGCAACCTTTCATTAACTGTTTTGAGGCTGTACTAAATCTGCTCTCAAGGATGTACTGAAGAAGCTTGCTACTAGTATGATATCCATGTACTTATATATATATATATTTCTCTTTTGCATTTAATTTTAGATGTGTTTTGAACCCAAATTCCGATAAAAACAGTGCGTCTGCTTGTTCTGGTGGCTTCCGTGAGACAAACCCCTTTTAGGATGATCTCCTGATTGTCGCTCCATTTCATAAACAAGACGATCTTCCAGCTGGTGTTACAGTTGACCGAGTTCACCTGAAAAAAAAAAAAAAAACGGAGTTTGACGTGACTGTAGGTATAATCTCCTGGCATGACAACACCGCAAAGCTTGTACTGCAAAGAGATAGTTTAAGGTTGGTGGAGCTTAAAAAGGGTTAGGGTTAGGGCTAACTCTAATAACCCTAACCCTAACCCTGCAATATGTCAGAACTGGCCACCTGTCAAATTCATACTCAAAACAAATAGGAGGGCAGCATATCACATGAGTAACCGCTTACTGCTGCTAACTGTAGCTGCCTTTTGCTAGTTAGCGCATTTAGCCGTGCAGCTAGCGGTTCAAAAACTGGTAGCTCTGGGAGTTGTAAGCAGAGCTTTGCACCAGGCCAGGCTAGGGCTAGCTTGTTAGCATGCTAACTTCAGTTGATATCTCCACAACAGGCAGAAATCTGTCTAACACGCAGACGTCTATTGATAATTTGCTGATGAAGGTTCTTAGTCATCCAGGTCATGGTAATTCTTAGCATGTATCGTAGGCAACTGGACTTGTTTCAGTTGATAATTTGAAAATTCATTTCACGTTTTTAACTGAAATTGTTACATAACGCCCCTTTTAGTTCGAGTGAGACCATTTTTTTCAAAGATAGTAAATGAGAGCAGCTGTAAATGTTTCTTGAGATGTTGTCCAAATAAATACAAATTCACTAAAACTTGGATTATAAACAACATCAAATCCACTTCGTGTTTGCATCTTGGACAGCCAAGGCAGCAGAGAAAACAGCCTGATGACTTAAATGTTTATCTACTGATTGTACTTGGAAAGACAGATGACACGAACAAAAGGTGTCTAATTAAGCAGTGAAAATATGTAACTTCCTCCCTTTGGTTACAGTTGCCAAAAGATGTTACACGCATCAGTGATTTGTGCTCACATTATTACTTTTTCCTATAACTTGAAACTTCATGCAAAGTCATAAATAAGCATAAATAAGGAGTTAAATAGTAAAATTGTGCAACTGCCCAAAACTGTCCAACCCTCTAAACAGTGTCTGTAAGGCAAAATAACAGATGTAATTTAAAGTAACTCAGAGCAGATAACTGTAGCCTGTCCCTTAACTGTGAAAAATATTGGCGACAGGAAAACAATCCTGTACTGTTTCACATCAGGCAGTAAATAACCAAGCAGCAGTTCTGATGGAAAAAAAACAAAGCTATGATTAGATTCTAAACGGCCAACACTTCCACGAAGTGGAAGAAGTGAAGGTAAGTTGCAGCGGCTCAGTCAAACCTCATTGCAACCCGGGTTATCCACGAGCTGGTGTGTGCTGGCGTGGAGCGGCTGACCAGCATTCACTGGGTTCAGGACCACCTTGTCACCGATCACCACCTGCAATCAAACACAAAACAGACGCAGTTAAAAACAAAGATGTGAAACATGAGGAGCAGCGGTTAGACACAATAATCCTACCACAGGCAGAGCTGCCGGAGGGGGATGCCATGGGATGTACTTTTCTGTTGCAGCTGAAGAAGTTTAACTTGCCAAGGTCAGAGACGGGGCACTTCTACCCCACCATTAGTGAGTCCATCATCAACACCTCTGTCACCATCTGGTAAGCTGCTGCCACGGCTAAGGACAAAGGCAGACTGCAGCGGATCATTTGCCCAGCTGGGAGGGTGATCGGCTGCAATCTGCCCTGCATGTCTCCGTGACTCTGAGGTCAGCAGGAATGATTGTGGAGTTGATCAGGGCCAGCAGCTGGGTCCAGGACCCCTTGCTACATGCTACGTGCTAAGTGAAGTCTCAACATCCAATGTTACGCCGTTATATTCTTTTTAATTTAGACTGAGAATATTTCTGCACATTTCTGCACAAATTGTGCAAACCTTTCATTAAACAGATTAGATTTTACCAGATATAAAGTATCTTATATATTTTCAGGGGTAGACTGATATGACCTTATCAGGGCAGATATCGATACCAATGATCAGAAATCAAGGAGACCAATGTGAGATATTTGGAACCGAACTACATTTCCAATAAAAATAGAAATCTTATTTTCAAAACTTAGAATAACGAATGATGGAATGTTACTTAGTACAATTTTGAGCTACTTAACCTGCCATTTCATTCTACTTTATACTTCTCTACATTTATTTCAAAACTTTAGCTACTAGTTACTTTGCAGATTCAGATTATTCAGCGTTAATATGCTACACATGTGACATGTAGCCAATCAGATATCAAAATCACAGATTCCAGTAATCAGAAAAATGCTTAATATTGCCACCCATGGCCAGGCTGATAACTAGTCTTTCCCTAATTCTTTTCCTGTTGTAATTTTTCATAAATTTTCCATATTTGATTCTTCACTTTTGCACTTTATTTTGGAGTACACTAATAAGACATATAAGTAATTTGTACTTTTTTGTTAATATCTAAAAAAAATATATTATTTCTATTTTTTGTCTTATTTAATACAGACATGCATCACAAACACAATACATAACCTCACTGTACATACTGTTATCACACTGAGGGTTTAATAACTGTCTGATATAGGATGCATTTCTAGTTTTGGTCTAGTTAGATACTAGGTTTGGCTTGTTATGTTTTATCAGTGTACTTAGGGTACAGCTGTGTTTGTTGAGAATCTAATACAGAATACATTATTTGTAGTTTTTGTCTGATTTGATTCAAAGTACTGATTATTACGTAATTATTATTATCATCATCAAATTAGGTAAAACTTTTCTTCAGATATATTTCTTGTTATGCATTATGTGAAAATCTACTTGATTAACCTGATTCTGATCGTGATGTTTGTTCATAACAACATGTCATAAGGAACTGGGTTATGGCTCCGCAAATAACAAAGCTTTGCACTGTATTTTTATTCTATTTTTATTGACTTAACTTAAACATATAGAGGATTCCAACTCAAAACAATTTCCTATATTAAGCAATGTGCACTCAATGGGAGCACAATACCCTGGGTTCAGGGCAGCTCAGTTAACGAAAGACACTCAACCTTTAATCTCCCACATGGGTATACAGCAAGTAGAGGTTGGGGAGCATCGGTATCTATTTGCACGTCACTATCTTCTGTCTATTCTAAGCAGGTATGGATTGACTCCAGCTTTCTTTTTGTCTGTTGCCTGCTGCTGCTTAGGCCTTGTGCCATGGCTACTTTGAGAGGAGCTTAGCAGAGAAGCCCGGTCTATGCCGTGGTTCATTTTGTCCTTGGGTACAAGCCCACTACTTCCTGCTGCAGGGAAAGACGAGTTGGTGCCAACAAGAGCTTTGTGCTCAGGTAAACACCAATTGGGTTCTGGCACAAGATCATCCAGGGATAGATGTGGTCAGATGGATGAGGCTTAGGATGTTAAAAAACATTTGTGCTTTCACGTTTTGGACCTTTATTGTGAAGTCTTAACCTTATAACACCGTTGTACTACTATAATTGTTTTTATTACACTCTTTAAATATAATTAAATAATGATATGGAAAACACATATCACCCCAGATGTGATTCAGTCCTTTACTATGACATCGACTGACATACAGTATGACATTCCCTCAATGCACCGTGCCCACAGACGTGTACACGTGATGACTCACACTGTCCCCAATGGAGCGCAGCTTGTAGAAGGGCTGGATGTAGAACCAGGAGCCTTCATTTCCAGCAGTGTCCAACATCACCCTCATGGCGTTCTTCTCCAACAGAGCAGGCAGACGCTTGTTCACTGTCAGGTATTTGTTGCTCTTCAGGTGGAGGAGCTGAGCGGAGACAGAATACAGCGTAAGACACTACAGACAAATGGACATGATGGAATCTGAAGTGAGGAGTAAGTGCTTCTAATGATGTGCTGACTGGAGCTGGAGCTGGTAGAAACTCTCATTACCATCATTGGAGTTATTTACAGAACTAATGTCATGATAAGAAATCTCAGAGTTACACTGATTTATTGTGAACTGAGGTACACAAAAAGATATTTTGTGCATTACGTTTTGATTGTGCATGAGCACGTGTTATGAAGTTAATTTATGAGTCTGCCGCCAGTGTTCTCTGTTTAAAAATACATGATGGTATTTTTGTATTACATAAGTTCCCTTTTTCCGCAGGACGTTTTAGCCTTTTTCAATTTCATTGAGCTTATGCCAAAATTCCCAACATTGTTCAACTAGAACATGCAATTTATGGCTTCAGTTTTTGTTTATGGGTTCATATTGAGGAGCATGCATTCAAGCACAGGTATATTTCAAACTTAAGATAGGAGATGCTTGAAAAATTGTGAGATTAAATCGCCTCCGTTGCTAGCATCTCAGAGCTGTTAAACTGAAAGCTTTGTTGGAGTCCAAACAAAGTTTATCTGATGAAATACCAAGCAGGCGATGACTATTTCAGATTCATCAGAATCTGAATCTGAAGCTGTACTGGCAAAGCATGCGGGAACATATGAGGAACTGACTCCCAATTTAAGATGTTCTCAGTACCACACGCAGATCTAGGAATAATTTTCATGAGGATAGATAGACATAAGGCAAAAAATAAGGACGACAAAGCTGAACCAAGACCGGTAAAAACAAACATTGAACTATTACATACATTTGAATTTAAATACATATAGATTTTATATAGAATTTTAATCTAGAGTTTTTAGTATACTGGTGTTATTATGATTACATCATATTTCAACATATTTCAACATTCTTTAAATGAATTTATTGTATAACTGTAATATTTTATTCTATAGCCATTCTAAATGCTTGTATTTATCTTTTATCAATTCACTACTTAATTTCAAGTGCTGTGAATTAGTCTCTAAATCCATTTTTGTTTCTTAATGTCTTAATGTTTAACTGAATTTTGATGATTTATTGATACAAGCAAGTGAAAACATACAGTAGGGGTATATGCATGTCAAGATCAACACACCCAACAGCATACAATGTCTGTGCATGGTTCAAGTCAAGTGATCCTGTAAACTGTAAACAAATACAAATTGTGCAAAGGTTATGTAATAGTTAGTAATAGTTATACACACAGAATTGGCTGTGATGATTTGTTGAAATTTAAATCTGCATGTAGGAAAAAAGGCAATCACATAGACAAAAGTGATAATGTAAATTTCACATGTGAAACTTTGAATTCACACGTGACAAAGCACATTTTAAGTGATTTCAGGTGCCATGTTTTGTGTGGAAACTTGAATTTATATGTGAATAAAACTTCCAGTTTAGATGTGACATGCATTTTTTTTTCACATGTTAAAATTTAAGGTCAAAAGTGAAAATAGTCAATCGCATGTGAAATGGTCATTTTCACCTGTGATATTTTTGTAAGGGCAACAAAGTGTTGAAGCACAGTGTGTATTTTAATCTATAAATATATGATTTATCATTTGTCGTAAGTGAATGCATTAGTGTTACAGGGTTACTGGCAGCCTGTGGAGAGACACCCTTCTGTGTGTACTTGCTTTGGAGTACATTGCTCCGTAGCATCAAGGGAACAAACCTGAATGACGTTTCCGTACTGAATAACTGTTCCGAGCAGTTTTCTATTCTCAGAGTCATTTTGCTTCTTCTCCAAGTCAGCTGCATGCTGCAAGATCAAAAGAGGATTGTAGTCAAACATTAAGACAGTAAACCTCTCACTTATTTACTGCAATACTGTTCACTGATGACCAATTTCACGCACCAATGAGGTGCGAAGTAATCTGATTGGCTAGCTGTTAAACAAAGCATAGTAGGAACAAAGCTCTTAACCAAGAATGTCAGCTATAACAGAGAGGCTTTAACTGAAACTCTGGCCTACATCTCCATGGAAATGCGGGAGAGATTGCAATCAGATAGCAGATTGCTTTAAATGGTATTGCAACGCAGCAGAAAGGGAGAACAGAGAGTGTAGAGGGCAGAAAGGTAGGATAGTAGGAGTGAAAAGCTTCAGAATTGTCTATAAAAGGAGTTTATAATGCTTCCTCAGCAAATATAAATGACATCCTTGAGTGCACAGCATCCATATGAAGTCACTAAATCAACAGCTGCAAATTCCTACACAGATGTGTTTGCTTTAGTGCTGTTTTTGTACCTTTTTGTTTGACTCATACACTGGCTCGCACCCAAACATAAATAAAAACAAATATGTTGATAGTAGGTTTTTTTCTTTATATATGGACCCCAGACAAAAAACATCAGATAAGGGTCCCGGTATATACACAAATAATACAATATTTTTATGCATTTACTGTGTAACTTTGCATTCAGTCTGAACCAAATATACCAACTGAATTTCAAGATAAAAATCTGATGCAACTCTGTCCTTTCTCCTCTTTCTCCTGTGAGCTTGTGAGGACAGGTCTGTGTGTAGTGTCGCGTCGGCAGCGACTGCAGGGTGGTGAATGTGTCGTCACTTTGCTTACATGGAGCTTGTTGAGGAGCACTGTGTCTGTGTTCCCTCCAGGCTTCGCCGCTTTCCAGAACTGCTTCTGGGCCGAGTAGCGGTTCATGGGACACAGTCTGAACAGACAGTCTGCACAGAGAGACACAGTCAGAAATGAATAAAGAGACAAAGACGCACAAACACACACAAACAGAATATATCAGATAAGAACAAACACACACTGGAGGATAACCAAAGTGTTTATAGCTTGGAGAATTACACTGGCGTAAATCAAAAGAAGAGAAAACAAAAAAGATAAATATGATGATGCACTCCGAGTTGAGTCTGTAAAGGTCGGTGCTACAGTGTGGGACAGGTCACAGCAGCAGCATAGCATAAACCAACGCACACTAGTTGCTAAAACAAGGAGATACAGGATGTTCAGCAACCACACAATGTAAAACAATAAATGGAAAAAAAACAACGGCCCGACTTAATAAATGACCCAGTCTGACGTATCAGCTGATGCGTTCAAAGACCTATTAGCAAAACAATACACACACTCGTGCCTCCCATATTCACTGTTCTCCTTCACTGAGATCAAAGGGTCTGCTGCAGGGAGGAGAAACGAAGGACAGAAGAGTATGTGTTTCTGTGTGTGTGTGTGTGTGTGTGTGTGTGCGTGCGTGCGTGCGTGTGTGTGTGTGTGTGTGAGAGAGAGTGTGAGTGTGTGTTTGTGTTTGTGTGTGTGTGTGTGTGTGTGTGTGTGTGTGTGTGTGTGTGTGTGTGTGTGTGAGTAAACTTGACCAGGTTTTTTAACCAACAAAGTGAGGACCATGTTGCAAAGTGAGGACATTTTGGCCAGTCCTCAAGACGTCAACGGGTTGTTAAACAGATTTGAAGTGTATGGTTAGGGTTTGGGTTAGGTGTGTGGTTCTGGTGGTTAGGGTTAGTGGTCAGGGTCAGGGGCTAGGGAATGTATTATGTCAGTGTGAGGGTCCTCACAAGTCTATGTGGTTACATCCTGTGGTTAGATCAGGGCACATAATAAACTGTGTGTGTGTGTGTGTGTGTGTGTGTGTGTGTGTGTGTGCGTGCATGCGTGCGTGTGGTCAATGAGATGAGATTCTGCAGACTCGGCGTCTGCTGCTCATTTTCATAGATACAGTAGAAACAGGCACACGGTCCCACGATTTGCATGTGGACGCAGTTTTAGCATAGCAGAGTTCCTCTTCTAATTCAAGCTGCACAACAACTCCAACTGAAGCTACAAAGGTGCTTTCACACTGGCTGAAAGCTTAGTTTAGTAGCTTACAACCAGAGCACACAAACTACTATGACAGTTTTGCCTGCAGAGTTTAAACTTCTGCCCATCAGCCACTCCTCCCTCGGAGTCCTGGCTTTCCTCTGACTTCACCTCTCATCAGACCGAAGCCCTCTATTCTGAGCGGGCGAAAAGAGGAGTAAAAAAGAACAATCCGGCCATCCTTTCCCCTTTCTCATTCTCTCTCCTCCTGCTATGGCTGCAGTAACATGACCAAATAAGGTCAGCCAAGAGAAGGGGAGTGGGATGATAGAAGGAGAGAGAAGAGGGTGGGGACTCCCTATCTCCCCCCTCGATTTTCTACCATCCCTCCTTCTCTCTTCTGAATTCCTCTAACCATTTCACACTCCACTCTCTCCTTCCAAGTTAAGGGTCTCTATCTCACAGATCTTCCTGAACGCCCCCCTCCCCGCCCCCCTTCTCAACCCCTGCATCAAATATGGTTTACTTTAGTCTGACCTAAAAAAAGATATGATTAGAACAACAAAGAAAAGGAAGTGAAAGAGAAATGAGGAAGACAGAGAGAGAGAGAAAGAATGCGAGACAGAGAGAGAGAGTGAGCACAGAGAGGGTAGGAGGAGGAATAAGAAGAACTGAAGTTATGTAGCTTTGCAAGAGGGAATTAATGTGCATGCACGTGTCCCACAACTACATGAAATTGTAAGCGGAAGTGGATCAAACTAAGTGGAAAAGCCAAATGAAAATAAACACAGACTGGAAGCTCCAGTCCGACGAGTGAGTTGCCCTTTAAATTTGACGCAGGCATTTTATCATGCTCTAAAACACAATCACAGCTGCAATATGAGCGCAGTGTGTGTCTGACGGGAGGTTTGCCTTTAATCACAGTCAGCTGGGAGAGACAACATCGCAGCCATACTGAAATCTGTGGTGAGGGTTCCTGCTGGGGGTCATCAGTCAGGAGAAGGGGTGGGACTGCACCAGAGGGCAGAAGACTCCATCATTCATTAACATTCTCGTGACTTAAAACAATCTTTTACTACCGGAGCCCCCGCCTCATAAACATCTAGCACCCAAAATATCCTATTTGAGTTTATAAACAAACTGTCTTTAACAGAGCTGCATCACGTGTACTCATAAACACTGACTTAAAATCCTGTAGCCCTGAGGTAAGCATGATAGAAAGAAAAAAACATCACCACTGCTGGGTTTTTTTTTAGACAAAGCCAAACTAAGTCAATCGAGTCACAAGTATTTGAGGGGGTTGACTGTCAGCTGGAGGCCTTTTAGTTCTCTGGAGACTATTCAAGATTCAAATGACCCAGAATTAGAACATTTCAAATGTTTACAGTGTTTTAAGGATGATACAGAGTTGAGACCAAGTCCCTTCCATGCAGAGACCTCAACATTAAGATCTGAAGGCTCTGAAAGAGGCTTCAGTTATTATGTTGCCTTGTGGGTAGCATAGCATCAAATGTTTTTGAATCCTTCCTAAGCGCAAAAAATCAGGACATCTTCCCGTCTGCTACTTTGAAACCCTTAAAGCTGGAGTACGGAACGTTAAAGTCTTTTATATTCAAGTCGTTATCAAATAAGTTCACACATTGCTGATTTAGCCTACATCCTCCCAAAAAAAAAAAAAGTCTGACACTATTGGATCACAAACCTTCAACCAACCGTCGGAATTCTTACACAGGCATAAACAAACATTTTCATCATTTTGGACCAGAAAAACATTGTTAAATTATTGATTCACAATCATCCCAAGTCCAAAAATTTGGAAATGGGGTTTACATGCAAAACTATTTCATGGCTCTTAGCAGTTTGTCACTTTCAGTCAAAAGGCAAGAAACAAAGTGTGTGTCTCCTTTTGCTGTTTGTTGTTGAACTTCAGACCTGAATGTTTTTGCTTTCATGTCTGAGTCATGTCACCTTTTTAGGGAGTCGAGTCGGAAGTCTTCATTCTTTATGACTTGCTCCGAGTCTGACATGAATCAAAGTCTCAAGTCTCCAACTACAGCCATGAACATCACTACCATCATCTCTACATTGATATAATAACTTACTTGATTACATCCTGATGTGTTCGATGTTTTGTTGTTTATCATCTTCTCTCTATTATATATGGCATCTACTGCATTTCAATTGAAATGCAATCATGAACTTTTTTCCTTTTCAAACATTAAACATTTACAATAAAAATGTGACATACAATACAATTATTTACAATACTAACACATATTGCAATAGAGCAGTGCAGAATGATGTATGCACAGACTGTTTTAACACTCATCTGCAGACGGTGCGGAACGTCCACGGCACTTGACAGATATATTACAGAAAAGTCACAAAAAATAGGCAATGAAAATATCATTAGGACATGGATAAAAGTATTTCTAACATCTCTTATTTAGTTAAAAAACATTTTTTTAACAGTTTTTTTTTAACTCTCTGAGGATAAAAGGATTTCAGTTTTCCTAAATCAGTTTTTTATATTGTTGATGGAAGGTGTCCAACTTTGTAGATATGCACGTAACTCATTCAAAATAACACATTGAGGAGAAAAAATTATTGAGAAAAAATACAAACACACCGATGAAAAATTTACGTATTATGGATCTTAAAATGTGGAAGATGTAGATATCATTTAAATAATTTTAGTGCGTATAATTGAACTTTTGTGTGACAAAAACAAAACAAATACTGAAAATTAATATAAAGGGCAAAGTATTTTTACATCCCCTTGAAGACATCAGGATGGGATCCTTAAATTATCTACAAGACCTCGTCTGTTGATGTGTTGTTGCTGTATATCTGCCGTGTCACGCAAGACTGCTTTGAGTGGTCTTGGATGAGGGCCACAGATGACTCAAAGAGATCAGCAACACTAACCCTTTAGACATGGACGGTTCAACAAAAAGCTAATAAAAATCCTGCTCTTGCTGACAAAAATTCACCAGATTTAAGAGGGCCAGGAGGAGGATGCTTGTAGCCGTGGCAACCATAAAAACTACAGAGTGGATGTTAAGTCAACAGCGATGATTCACCTCGGAGGAAGTTTTATTATACAGCTAGAAGAGCGTCAACAACAGACAATAGCTTTTAATTAGATCAACTCTGTCACAACACAAGCCTGCATAGTTCACAAAGGTACACAATTTAAATGGTCATAAAAGGAGCTAGCTGACAGCCTGATGGGAGACAAAACCACGTCACAAAGAAGCCATCTAAGCAGGGGGGCCTGCATTTAAGAGGTCTGAGCTGGAGTAATTAGACAACATCAATCTGGCAAATGGACTTAGAGACCCACATTTCAAAATACTTTCTTCTATTCTACGTTAAATCAACAGTATCCTGAACGATCTGGCTTGTATAAACTGCTATTCGCTCGGAGGTTCCTATCCTGTTGGAGATATAGTAAAGGAAGCAACTAATCACTTGTAGCGCATCTAAGAAAATAAATGGTCTAGCGACAACAGCTTCCCTTTCACCGCTTCCTGCAACTCCTTTACTCGCTCAATAGACAGGAAAGCAATATATGTGGTTATTAGGAGAGGAAGGGACTAAAGACAGAACCGCTCCTGGTGTTTATCTCAGAGCAACCACCCAACTAGCCTGCAGTGTGTCTCTGACAGCAACAGTGGTTTGTGCTGACAACTGATAGGTAGTGGCAAGGACCTTATGCTCCGAACTTTGTTGGAGTGTATGACGTCTAAAGGTTTCATGCAAAAGACATTAGAGGAAATAAAGGCAGGAGATGAGAGACAAAAAAAAGAGAAAAACAAACAACAGGAGAGTTGTAGGCGTGTAATGCAATGACAAGGACATGCTATAATGGTCCTCACATGCTCCTGGTTTGGAAATTAAACGTCAGGCAGATAAAAACAAGCACAAATATGAGTTCCTGTTGTTTCTGTACAGACAGAGGATGTTTTGGTGCCTTGTCTTCGTCTTGTTTGTTTCAGATTTTCTCAGTCACTATCAAACTTTTCATTCTGACCCAATAACCCAAAGATTTTGTATATGCATACAGCCTCAATGTTTACCCCAATTAAACAAATAAAGTCATCAGTACTTGCAATTATAAACACTTTTAATAATGCGCAGCAGCAGATAGAAACAGACTTCAGCGCTGAAGAAGGCCTAGGGCTAAAACGCGTCTGTTTTTGTCTGCTGCTGCGCATTATTATATAATATTATACATGATTGCGAGTGCTGACGACTTCATTTGTTATTGTGTTTTTGGGTCGGCACCCATAACACTTATAAGACTTTTAAGTCAAGCCTGCCATTTCTTTTTTATTATTATTTGTGGGAAAGCTGGTCATGCAGATCAGAAACCATCAAAGGTGTTCTCATGTAGAGAAATACTGTGCAAAACAAAACACTGCATTTTACAACAACAGCTCCAAATCTTCTTATCGATCTACGAACAGCCTGCTGAGCACAGACAGAGACAGAGGATGATGACTGATGATTCACTGAAAGTGAAAATTAAAAGTGGATGGCATTTCAAATATGCGAGCATTCAACTGTCACTGCCACTCCAAAACACAACAAAACAAGCTGCCACCGTAGCAACTTCAAACTAGACAGTTGGTCCGACATTTAAACAACTGAGTGATGATGTTTAAAGAACAAATAATACAAAGGAAGATGATTTTGAAGGACTAATACAAAGCAGAGTTAGTGTTCTTCTCTGCCTTGGATGTGCCGACTGCTGCTTGGTGTACTCTGCTGAATGCAAAGCACTATCTGAGTGTGTGTAGGTGTGTGTATGTGATGGTATTTCAAACATCGCTTGAAACACAAAGCAAGTCGTCGTGAGGTCAGCGTACGCATGCAGACTACATGAGTGAGAGTGGGATTGTGTGGAAGGTACTGGTGTTTACATTAGGAGGAAATGTTAAGCATACCTCAGCAATGACAGTATAAGGCTCTGCATGTGGACATGGCTACTCTGGCCCTGTGCCCCTTACAGCCTCCGCCAAGAAGGTTTATCTCTGCACCACTATGTCCCTCTCAAGCAGCTGAGGAGGAGCCTCCCAAAACGAGGAGAAACTGAAGAGCGTTTGCTCTGCTAGAGGACAGCCAGACAGCTCAAATGAGAAGTCCCCCCCCTCAGAATATACAGATATGTAAGCAAACTCAGCTGGACCGTGTTTGTGGATGTTTAAACAAGGGGAGGCATGTGTCTTGTTTGGTTTTAATGCTGTTTTACACTTCTCGAGTGGTGATACTTCCTCATCTGGCTTTAAGAGTGGCTTAGAAAACCCACATAAATGATGCTTCTCAACCCACACTACTATATTTAGATAACCACTTGACAGATTATCACAGTCGAGACTAATCGTATGACATTTTAGAACAAACAGGACTCGCAAAAGTCAATATGCAAACAAAAAAATGCTTGATTTCTGAGAGTGCTTTTGATGTACACTATTGTTCCCAAATGCAATGCACAAGGGCAACGAAGATGAGACAGTTACAGAAAGTTCATGAAAGACATATGAAGAATACAATCTACAGAAAGACATCTCGCAATATTCTTAATGAAGCTCAACCGGCAGGGGTGTTCAAGAGTCGCAGCTGATATTTTGACTTGTCACAGTAGGAAAAGCACAGGTGCTACTAATAACATCAACAATGAATCTGTTCCACGAAAGTGTCCCTGTGAGCAGTGACAGTGTGACAGCGCGCCAGCGAGTCAGAATGCACAACAGCACCCGAAAACTGGAGCAGCTAAATAAAATGTCATCATGATAAATCTAAGAATTTACACCTGTGATTTTTCTACAGTGACACATCGACATATATCAGCATAAAATAGTAAAATATGTTGTTTTTCTTTTTAACCAATTGCGGCTGCAGGCCTGCACTGTAGATTGGAATTGTGTTTCTTTTGGCCCGTCATGGCAGGAGAATCACAGGTGTAACACATGAGTAATTGCTTTGTACCATTAAAGCAGTTAGCCAGCATGCACAACTAAATGACTGACACAGCAACATAAAACGCAGCCATCGCTAATGTTAGTAATTACACCTGTGTTTGACAAGTCATAATGTTTAAAAAGGTCAACTGACTCATAAAGTCCAGTGTCCTACGCTGTGTCATCACTTTCCAGGACACAGCTTTACAAAAAGAACAATATCATGTATGCAGGCTGTTTTATATGCCAAAAGGGACAATTTAAATGGGTACACCTCCAATTTAGTGTTGCACTTTTATGAAACTGGGGGACAAAAAAAAGAGGAAGGACCAGAGTTCAGCTTTGCTGGGGATGTGACGTTTAAAAAAACTTTTATCTGGCATTTTACAGCCACTTTTTTTTATTTATTTATTTTTTTTATTATCTAGGCTTGTGTGCGTCACCTTAAGCTGTAATTACACAGTTTAGCCACTATGTCAAATTGACTTCAAAGCCAGGCACACTTCTAAAATGCTTGGTCAGGCTTCAAACACTGGATCCTACATTTCCAATGACGTTGCACTTTCCATTAGACCCTTCCCACATTTAAAAGGACACACCCTTTGATCTCCTCATCTCCTCTCTGTGTCGCAGGTTTTCCGCTCTGAATTTTCAATCCTTCAAGTCCGAGCTGAGATAAGCCCTTTGGAACATTAAAAATTGATTTTGTTAAACCTGATAAAACTACTTCAGAGTCCTTAGACTTTGCACAACAATTTACAGATGCTTGGTGGTATACACACACTGACCTTTATGTGTAAAATCAAAGAATGTCCTGTTAATGCCAAGCTACAATCTGGCAACATGGTCCCTGTCCCTCAAATATAGCAAAACAGACAGTGTTTGGGTTCACTTTTACTCCTTCGGGCTGTCCTTTTCCTTAAGATCATAGCGCCCATCTTCACCTCTTTCTGCCTTCTGGTGGACATCAGAGGCCTCTCACAGTGACATGAATGCCTCTTCTGGTCAAGAACAGCTGACGTCGTGAAGGAGTCACCAACGCCACTCTCACAGCACTCGTACAGGTAGCGTATGTGCAAGTGTGTTGTGGAGACACATCCGTAATCAAGTTTTTTAAAAATCTCTTGGGTGTACGGCCAGTTTCATTTCCTTTATTTTGCTTTTTCTTGCAAAAAAATGAAACTGTACATTTAAAAAACGGCAGGTCTGCAATAACCCTTCAATATCTTCAAATCTGACTGATGTTCGGTGTTGTGCACTAGGCCACATTTAGAACGTTGAGTGCACCGTGCAGCTTGTGACGAGTTTAAAAAGTGAGTGGAGGGGAAAGCAGGAGTGTGTGAGGATGGCAGTTTAAATAAGACAGAGTCATTAGTGAAAGCCTTTCCTGTGTAACAGAGCCAATAGGCTTCTCCCTCAGTACAATCATGTTTGCAGCCAAAAATAGATGTACAGTATTGAATCAAAACACTATTAGAACACTGCATGATTTAAAGTCAGTCAAAACTACTTTGTGTGTCTCTAGTCCCATACAGCAGATACAAATGCTGTCAGACTCTAGCTACATTACTGCAAAATACTGTAGATGTTTGTGCTCGGATGATTTGTGATCATTGATGAGAATCAACAGGTGCTTTTGCCACTTATTCTCATGTCTATGTACAAACACACACACACGCAGCAAAGATGAAGAGCGAGAGCCTCGTCTTACATGTTGCTGCCGGCTTGGTGGATTCTTCAGTCTGCACTCGGTGTTTATCGCGCTGACAGCGATTGTCTCTTGGGGGAGATAACCTGTCCTGGGACACCAGAGACCCAGTGAGGAGATGAGCCGTCTGGCCACTGCTCAGATCAAAGCTTTCTACTTTCTAAATACAGTCCGATCTAATTTATGCTCTTGAGACAGCAGATAACATCCTAAAAGCCAAGTGTGAGCAGGCGTATGTGGAATGCTCACTCCCTCAAATCGAGTTGCTTAACATTGCAAAGACCAAAAGCTTTGACGGACCGATAGCCATTAAAAAAAACGCTCCTTAAAAAGACAGAGATTTTGGTACGAATACGTTCCTAATCTACTCAACAGCCTTTACCTACCAACGGTGCAATAATGTTCTCAATCAAAGATTTGCTCAGCAGTGAAGAACTGTTGTGTTACTGTTGTGTGTGTAGCTTGTACAAGAAACCTGTAAGAAATACTACACAAGGCTCTGATACATTTCTTTTGCCTGCACAATGTCGGGCCTGGCTACTCCCCAGAGGCATAAACCTCGAGCCTGAGAACCGAGGGTCATGAGTTCTACTTCCTGTATTGAAGCTAAAAATAACTGGGTTCACCCAAAGAGGCATCTCAAGGCCTTCTGTTTAAAAAACAGCTTTTTCAAGCGTGTTGTTTTCCAACAAATCAGCACCAGATCTGATCCTCTCTAGCTGCCTCTACCTCCGCAGACGAGGTGTGTGAGGAGGCATCCACAGCCACGAAACACATGCACACACACACGCACCATTAACAATGTCAAAGGCAGCCCCGTTTCAAGTCCAGCGGGCAGAGATGTTGCGGCTGTCACCAAAGTAACACAGCATAACACATTCAGCAGCGTCTCTCTCACAGGGCCCGCAGTATAAACAGACAGCAGTTGGCGTGATGATGTCAGGAGGACGCTCTCTTACCTCTGAACTTCTTCGGAGGGTTGTTGAGGTCCCCCGCGTCAGGCTGGACAACACAGCGGTCATCCACCAGGCTGTGGACAGAGACACAAAGAACATTGTTAATCGGATCTTTGAGTATTTTGTTCACCATATTGTGAATATTTTTTCAGGTACATCATATAAGTATCGTCTTATAACTAGAGACAAATCACAGATGGCATCATCAGTTGCTAGGTTGAAAATTGAGGCTGCAGGTCATAATATGTGTATTTATTCTTGAGCTATAACAATTAGTTAACCAATCATCATCGATAATCAATAATAAGAACAATTGTTCGCTGCAGACAAAAGGATTATGTTTTCCACAAAAACTTGGATGGAGGATGGGTCTCGGCCTAGAATAGACCCAATTAACTTTTAGTGCGGATCCAGATAAAGGGACAAGTCCGTGATTTATTTCTGTGTACTCTACTCAGGGCCATTCTAGCTCATTAATTGATTATTGATTAACAATCTAAAGTAGAAAATATTAGACAGTACTGCAAAATATGCATCAGAAAAGATTCATAATCATATTTTAAAAAAGGATTTTTCAAGAGAGCAGCAATCTTAACGTTTGAAAAGCTGGAAGCAGTAAATGTTGAAAACATGTGCCTTACCTTATATGAAAAATGTCACTGATGTTTTGAACATTAAATCAACTAATTAATCCACCAAATGGTTGGCACCAGTAGGCTGTTTTCAACCTGTACTAGGATTGATATTTCACTCTGGTATCTGAGCTACTGTATGTCACTACGTCTATATAATCCCTGTGGGTTTGTGGGTAAACTGGTTTGGGTGTGTGTTGAAAACAGAACAAAGCCTCCCCAACAAAAAAACGCATGTATAAAACAGTGCTGGTGTTTCCCCCACGCCACACAATCATGAAATAACTGTGGATTCGATGACCTGCGGGCACGCTGGAATTTCTGGTGACGAATTTAGCTTTCTACTAGTTTAGAATAACACTTGTCAGGACGCAGGCCAAATCCCACATCCATTTCAGGCCTTTTCTCCGGGGAATGTCTACAGTTGTCCAAACAGACCTGTCTACCTCTCCAGTCAGAGCACCTAAAGGAACAAGGCAGAAGACTTGGATAGAAAGCGAGAAAATATCTTGGGAGTATTGAGAAGAAATTATACAGCAAGTGTGAGCGGTCATCTGCATGTGCGAACGATGCACACATTTTCTGTCAGAGCAGTCAGTCATCAAAAGGAGTCAAATCGTTACACCTTCGAATAAATGGGACGGACCAGGCTGGACTGTACAAAGCAGCATTTTTTAAATTTTTCACCTCTAATCCCGTCACTCCAGTTACCAAACAAGAGCTGGGAATGCTGCTCAGCTGGAGAAGTTCTCTCTCTTCTCAGGATGGTTTCTTCTTCCTCTGAGGGCAGATGATCTGGAGCAGCATGCTGAGTTGGTGGTTGTGCGTGGAGAAGATGGCTCGCTGCCAAATCTGTCATGACAGTTTCATAAAATATGCGCACTTGTATGTGTGTATGTGTGTGTGTGTGTGTGTGTGTGTGTGTGTGTGTGTGTGTGTGTGTGTGTATGTAGGAAGCGCTGGAACTCGAGAAAGGCCACAATGTCTCTGCAGTGACTCAGTCTTTGCTGTAGGTCATTCCATTTTTCATGAGCGGGGAGGGGAGGACCTCCGCTGATACCGATAGCATTACGGATGCGAGACACTATGTTGCACCTTCCTTTGATCCTATTGTGGTTTCTACCAAGAGAGCATTGATGCAGAACTCCTCAGAACAGAGGAGGAAAGGTTAAAGTGCAACAAGCGTGAATCCCCACACTGTCAGCGATATCTCAAAAGGGACCTATTATGGTTTTTCAGTCTCTTCCTTCCCTTCAGTGTTTTACAGGTTCCTCTGCACGTAAAATATCTTGAAAGTAGAAAATGGTAAAAGTCTTCTCCAACAGATGTTCCTCTCTCCCACAGAAAACAGAATTTGGCTTAGCTCTGCACTTTGGCTGTTGTTAGCGCCGCTGGCTCAGACGTGTGTCCGCTGACCAATGAGAGCAGACTTGGTATTCGGGAAGGGGAGGGGGGTCCTTAAAAAGACAGGAGCTAAAACAGAGCGTTTCAAACAGAGGGAGTATACAGTGCTGCAACACCGAACAATATAAGATAAACAGATGTGGTTTTACGTAACAATAAAGCATGTAAATATATTCTTGTAGAAAGTAGAAAAACAACACAGTATTGCTGCGACTGTGTGGGTGAATGAGTGGCTTGCAAACACGGTTTCACCATTTGCTTTGAGTATTATGCACCACCTCATTGTTATTTTCTCCTCTAACGGTGCCCTCCACACCCACTCCTGCCACACTCTCAAAAACACACACACACTTTATCATTAACTGAGCATTCGCCGCCCCTAGATTTCCTTCTTTCCCAGCACTATCAGTGGCCATGGGGTCAGTCAGGGCCAAAGCACCACTTCAAAAAGGCCTCCCACTGTTTCCACCACTTTGTTCTGTGGGACAAACTGCAAAACTCACTCCATTTATCTCTATTTAAACCACTTCTGTCAGTGATAGTGGGAAGTGACGCCTGTGACAAACACAGAATCGGGCTGGAGACGCTCTATCCAAGGAGTCAGGGTTTTTTTTCCGCCAAACTGAACTTTCTAAAAACGGTTAACAGTCACCACTTTTTCTGTGCGACTTCCTTCCTTCCAAGTGCTGCTCAGCCAGCAGAACAGAGTGTGAAGCCGGGCCCACACATGCACAGTGTTCAGCCAGTGAGATGGACATACCCCAGGGTGCTGATGAAGCCGTTGGTGGATCCCTCCGCGTACAGGGAGCAGATGTCCCCGATGTGGAGGAAGCTGGACATCTTATCCGACATTTTTGACACCTGCGGCAGAAAGAACATGACATAAAAAAGTCACATTGTGCTTCACGTTATTCCATGCTGAAATGTGCCCTGATAAAATGTTCATCTATTCGGCTCAAACATCACTGATCGATTCCCACAGCCAATTAAGATTTCATCTGACTTCCAGTTTCCATTTTGCAGACATGATCATGTCAACACACAACAAATCCATAGGAGCCACAGACGCTCTCCATTCAGGTGGCAGGGCAGTATTTTACAGGAGAGGGTTCCCTGAGAGATACACTTTAGTACACTGATACTCAGTCTGGCTGCAGAGATTTGCATAGAGGCTTCAGGGAAATTCTCTGTTACTGTAAGCTGTTTGTGTTTGTGGCTTGGGGCAGGACAGTTAATGATTAGGAGGTGCAGCTGCCTGACAGGAAAAGGCTTTTTCTGCACCTGCAACAGGTCATCGCTGCTGAGGCTGAAGCACTGCCAGTCTCTCACTCGGGTCGATAAATCGCAAAAACAACAACCAAAAAAAAAACCCAAAGCTGTAACAGTGACTGTGACTGACTGCCGGAGGAAAACACTGGTTCCAAACGGTGAAACCATCAGCTGTCGGCTTCCTCACAAGGCCCCGTTCATCTGACCACTGAACATGAAACTTGAGCAAAAACGCCTCTTGTCACGTTAATCGGCATCCGCAATCACAGTTTACACAGCCTTCCCCAAATGATTACCGGAGTCACACTTCGCTGTCTTCTCGCTTGTGTTCCTCTGCTCTCGAGCGCTCAGGATCGCAAGCTGCGAGCATTTCGTTAGCCTTTTAAGGAGAGGCGAAGTAAAACAAAATCCCCCTCCGCAGACAGAGACAGAAAAGAGAGGATGAAGTGTACAAGTTGTGCGCTCAACTTTACCTCGGGTAGTGCGGTGAAAAAAAAGCTCGGGTGCTCAGCTTTCTCCCGACCGGCTAAGACAACATGACTGTGGCTCTCCTTCTCTCCAGCGGGGCCCGGGCTGAGATCCAGCCGTCAGCCGCTGTAATAATCCAGGGTTTGATTTTTTTTTTGACAGCTCTATCACCTTTCCGCGCCTGTGTGTGTGTGTCGGTGCTCCGGGGCTGTGTTCACTGAGGCAGGCAGCACACTGGCTGGCTCACTGCCACTTCTTCTTCTCCTCCAGCGGCCAGCAGCGTTGAAAGCTGGGAAATGATGTCCATGTGGTCCCATCACTTCTGGTACACTGCTCCTAACTTGGAGCCTTGATTATTACAATGCAAGCACATTTTTAATTGTATGTATTTATTTATTTTTTTATCCGATGTAAACTCTCACACAGCAGCATGGTTATGTTTTTTTAAAAATATTTTTTATTTTGTTTATCAGTGTTTACAAAAAAGTTGGTTTTGTTTGCATTCAAAAGAGAAGCCCTGATTAAAACTTGCAATTTAATTATGTTGTTATAAAAATAAAAACTACAAGTTGTCCTCGTCTTCGGGCAGGAAGGAGTTACACGTTGTTACTCCGCAACGCAGCTGACTGACCACGTGACAATGCGGAAGTGAGAGTAGCAGCAGCAGCAGCCAACAGCAACAACAACATGAGCAGGTCTCTTTGAGCCGTGGGGCTGCGAGAATGGTCCGAAGTTTTGCCTTATGTGTCTTTGTCTTTGGGTGTGTGAGCAGAGTGTTGTGCAGTCAGGGTTCATGCGGGGCTCAGCCGGAAGCCGTTGCCCTGCAGGGAGCATCAGGCTGCGGATGCGACAGCCTGAAGAGAGCCGTTACCGTGGAGCCCGCGGAGGACAGGACGGCTCCTGCACAGCCAGCTGACAAGTACTCAAGAGGGGAGAATGAGAGGCTGTCTGAAGCTCAGGGGGATGCGGAGGAAGTGCAGAGTCAGGTAATATGTCAGCTTTCATCGGACAGTTTAGGAGAGAAGACATGAAACTGGGACTTCTGTAAATGGACGAATCCTGAGATGTTATCAACTGTGTTATTATTCTCCAATAAAAGATGAAGTACTGAAGTTCATACAAAAAGACCCGAGAAGATAAACTAAACATGCATTTTGAATAAAACTTGAAAAAAAAAAAAAAAGAGGACCTGACTTCCTGAAAAGTTGACATTATAAATTCAGTCTGACGTCAGGGTGACGCAGTATCCACTAACCCCACTGAAGTGCTCTTAAAGGTGCAATATGTAATAACTGCCCATCCCTCAAATCATTGCACACAACAATTGGGGGCCAGCATATCAACTACGAAGCGGCCAACTGCTAGTTGGTTGGCTCAGTTAGCCTAGCAGCTAGCAGTGACCAGTGCTGTGTTCTGATATTCATACTTCCATGAGTACACTTAAACGTAGTACACTATCCGCACTTTCTAAGTACGCAGATTTCAGCAGGTGAGTATTGTTCCAAATCTAATACTCCGTGGTGCCCTTACTGGAAATTACGATCGCGACAGCCGCCGCAGCTCGTCGCCCGCCAAAAACATCCCGCTTTGAACGGTGAACAAAACACATCTACGACTTTACTTTTTAACAATTACAATCCTACAATCCTGTAATATGGCTCCGCTGCAGGCGCTGTTGTCTCGGTAGCTATTTAAAAAAAAAATCCGAGCTGAGCGCCTCTGCCTGGCTCCACTTCTTCCGCTACGTAGACAAGATGGCGGCAGTTGAGTGCGTAAAGTTTACATCATTGCACACTCAACGTTTTTACCGTTATGAGGGCAACATCCGGGTCCTTTAGGTAAACTTCTTTTCGCCGCTATCGATATCGGACACCCTAAGTACTCAAACTAAGTATAGTAAGTACGGGAAATATGGATATTGGAACACGGCACAGGGGAGTGTTGGTGTTTACACTGCCACCGCAGGAGTTTGTAGCTGAGTACAGACATTTATATACAAGAACTAGACCCCACATGCAAAGATTGGCGACCATTCAAACCAATCAGAATTGCTCGCCTAGCGTGTACGTCAAAACAGTTTCCTGGCTTCTGCATTTACCTGGTTACGCGACCCATTAAATATACATATTATAGTTTCCCTGAATGGCCCCACCCAAGAGTTCCCGCTAAGCCTATAGTCGTCACACTGTGATGACGTCACAGAGTTTTAAATCCGCTTGAGAGAGAGTTTTACAAACATAACCCCTCCATGGATAAAAATTTCCCAATAAAAAGAGAAAATGCTGGGGAATAAGCTGCAATACTAAAAATTGCAACAGGGGCAGATTCGAAGCAAGGCTGAGCCCGACTCTCCTGTGATGGGCTGAAACTATCTGTTGAGCATGCTAACTTCACTATATATCTCTACATCTCCGAACATACAATAGACAGCACAAAGTCAAAACTGCATTTTTTTCCACATTCTGTTGATAATTTTAGTTACCTTCTGAATGTATTTGACACTAAATGTTACATATTGCCCCTTTAAACAAAGACACTAGCCGTTTTTATACTGGGCAGCAAGCCACCAATTTGGCCGTCCTTCTTTCGACTAGATCTGCGGACTTAGACAGAGGGCAGTAAATTGGGGGTATGTTTTGGTCTGCCAATTTGCCACCTCAGAGGGTACACTTATTTCCGCCTCCACTGCTATCTAAATCCGAGGCGTCAGTGTGCCGGCAATTGCGTGAGATGGCCAGAGGTATCCATGACGTACACTGTTGTGCGACCCACAGCCGGGGAGTTTAAAAACCAGGAAACAGCTGATCACAGCAGTCAGTCCATCACTTCATCCGCGGACGTCAAGATGAGCAACTGGACAGCCACTGAGATCCAGGAGATGCTAGCGTCTCTTCAGTCTCTGTAGCTGTTTGTTTGTCCGCTTGTTGTTGTAGCAGAAAGCTAATAACAGTTGCTACTTTCAAATTAAAACCCCCCCGCTAAGAACCCAGTTCTAAACTCCAATGGGGTGCAATGTAAAGCTCTTATTTTGAAGCCAAATTTGTTGTCACTGTTCACAGCCCAACTTCGTGCCTCACGTCACATGTTTACGCCTACCCCAGTGGCGGCTTTTGGAAAAGGAGGAATATTACGCCTCCCTTTTAGAAAGACAAGGCGGCACATTATCGCTCTTACCTTGGAGCAAATGTGCCGCCTTTTACTTAAAAAGGGCTAGTGAAACCGTCTCATCACAGTTTTGCACTGCAAATCAAAAGTTCAGCTCATCTCAACAGGGCTGCTATGACATATTGATTTTTTTTCAACTATTAATCACCACCTATACTGATGATCAATAAAGTGGTTTCAGTATTAAACAAATAAAATCTTAATTCTTTGATTCCAAATTCTTAATTCTTCCTGTTTCCTTACTCCTTTTTTCAGAGTAGTACCAATGTTTGGTTTCTGTGGCCGATAATGATTTCGAGATAAACAATCCCGATATTGATATGTGAGCCAATAAACATACATTATTTTTGCAATGATCCCAAAATTGTGGTTATTTAACACCTGTGACAGAGATATGTAATGGAGGCGGGATATTTCACAGTTAACAATGAACTTTATTGTCTAAAAAGACTGCAGTGCCCCGATACAATAAACTTCACTGGCAATTTAATAATCATAAATTGCACTCAGCTTCTTTTTCTGCATTACAAAAAAAGTTGTTATGCAAGCTTGTGGGATAACATGTATGCTGATACCGAAATATATCTAAATATGAACAAATATCAGATGAAAATATAGGCCAACCAATGTACCTGTGGGACTCCATGACAGTAAACTGATTATCTGTTGTGGACAAAACAGGAAGTCATAGGATGCCATGTTGGAGTTGGAACACCGATTTACATTATTTTAACCATTTTTTAGATCAAACAAATAATCCATTAATAAGGAAAGTAATCAGTAGATTAATAAACGCTATTTAACAGCCGTCCTTCTCAACCACTCTTTAACGAGCTGTTTCAGTGAATGACTGCATGTTTGTGGTTGATCATGGTGGATGAGTGTCGTAGCTCTATTTCCTTGTTTGCTATTATTTATAGAGTTGATCTGGTTCTGTGGTAGTTATTTTTAGTTCTGGTTAGAGACATTTAAGGTCAGAGTCAGGGTTAGTTAATGATCTTAGTGAAACATTCTGACAGCCTCAGGATCTTGGGAGTTCCCTGCTTCCTGGACAACCTCAGGCATGTTTAAGTAGATGACAGGCCCCGCCAAAAACACACAGTTAATAAGCAATGCCACGATGTAGGACAAATTAAAAGAGGAATACAATGTCAGCTGTGTGTAGAAGAGCTGATCATTAACATTGCTCCAATATGTAAATATGTCCTCCTTTTATAGACGTTGCACCTTTATTTATTTCTGTATACTTAATTTTATGCCTCCGACTGTGCCTCTGCAGTTTATGTGCTTCCTCACGATCTGGTAATCTAATCTTTGCACTCATGATAGATTAAGTTTCCAGGCTTTTTAAAGACTCTTAATCTCATTAGTTCTGCAACCTTCTTAAAACTTCAGAGAATCATATGATCGCTTATCTGCTGTTAAAAAAAGAAGAAAAAAATGTTTATTTCCGGCATACAGATGGTGCTGATTTCTGGAGGAGAGTTCCTGATGGGAACGGATGACCCGGGCATCCCAGCAGATGGCGAGGGCCCTCAGAGGCCGGTGTATGTGGACTCCTTCTACATGGATGTCCAGGAAGTCACAAATCAACAGTTCCAAAGCTTCGTCCGTGCCTCAGGATACGTTACTGAGGTATTGTATTTAAAGAATTACCCAGTGGTTGTATTTTATATAGATTCATTAAAACAATTGAATGCACAAACCAATCATATACGGTTTATATGTTTGTAAGGTTAATAGGCATCTCCTTCGCTCATAATGTTTTTATCCTCATGCTTTTAGGCAGAGAAATTTGGAGACTCATTTGTGTTCGAGGGACTTTTGAGCGAGAGTGTCAAAAACGAAATCACCCAAGCCGTAAGTATTATTAGTCAACAGCAGACTTACCTGTACAGCTAAAGCTCCTGGTACTAATTATTATACAAGTAAGCGTTGTTAGCGCCATGATGGCTAGTATTAGCCTTTTGGATTCCTTTGTGTACATCTTCATACTTTTTCTTCTTCTTCTTCTTCTTCTTCTGTTTCCTGTACATTCATCAAATTAATATAAATCACAAGTTTAAATAAATGAAAATGTGACATTTTCATTAAGTTTTCTTCTTATGTCTGCCAAATTTAATCACAGCGTTATACACTGTCTTCAGATGATGTTACTACATTAAATTTTATTTCCAAACAATAAGTTGAAAATACCAGGGGTAGTTACATTACATGTTTCAATTACATGAAGAATTAGTACTTCACACCAGTTGTAAGAATTGGTATGGTAGAAGAACTGCTTCTACCATACCAGGACGAAAATAGGCTACTTTTTATCAGAGTAATGAAACAGTGAGGCTTATAGAGAGTGCTTAGTTTGATATGGTGTTTATCTAATAAAATAAGTCTACATTTTCATTATGGTTCCAGCTAGGGCTGCAATTAATGATTATATTCATTGTCGATTAATCTATCCTTTTTTTTTCTCAATTAATCAATCTGTTGTTTGGTCTATAAAATGTCAATCAGTGTTTCCCAATGCTCATGACAACCTCCTCAGATGTCTTCTTTTGTCCACAACCCGATTGTATTCAGTTTACTGTCACAGCGGAGTTAAGTAACAAGAAAATATTCACATTAAAGAAGCTGGAATCAGAGAATTTTGACTTTGTTTTCTTTTTTTACTCAATTACTCAAGTGGATTATTTGATTATCCTAATAGCTGGCAATTAATTTAATAGTTGACATAATATGACATGGATAGATTGATCATTGCATTTATTTCCTGCGAACTGCAAAATGTACTTAGACCAGTAAATATTAAGTTGTTGTTGTTTTGTTCAGAGAAGATGTAGATAAATGGCACATAAGCCATGTTAGGCAGTGTTCAAAAATAAACAAATAAAGAAGAAAGACAATGTTTTAATATTTTATTGTGAGAGAAATCTTTCTCAGGGAATACCTTAAAAGTACCAGCCTCAGGTCACACATAGTTGTGGCTTTAGATAGACATGAAGATGTATACTGCTGTTATTTAACAGGCCTGAGAATGTTCTCAGAGTGGTTGCAAGAGGCCTGAACACAGCAGGCCCCTCATAGACGAAAACCAGACAACAGAGAATTTACTGCTTCATCTCAGCACTGCAATACTGGAAACCATCAGCAGTGTTACAGCTCTGTACATTAAATACACAAAGAACTATACAGCCTGATATCAGTCAGTGACCACTGTTACCCTCACTTTGTTCTCAGGTTGCTGCTGCCCCCTGGTGGCTCCCGGTCAAAGGGGCCAACTGGAGGCAGCCTGATGGTCCTGACTCCAACATCACAGACAGGTAGAGAAACGCTCTACCTTTTAGATTTTTACTTCTCTTTTACTTCTATTTCTATTTACAGTAATATGTAATGTTTAACGCAAACTATTAGGCCGAATACAAGCTCAGTAATTAATACAAACCAGTTTTTTTCTAGGCTGGACCATCCTGTTCTTCATGTGTCCTGGGCGGATGCTGTCGCATACTGCTCCTGGTTTAACAAAAGACTTCCTACAGAGGCAGAATGGGAGTACGCCTGTAGGGGTGGCCTTAAAGACAGGTATGGCACTTACTCATTATGTGACTTCATAATATACTAAGATGCCCGGGCATGTGTTCGACCTACATACAGCATGTCCAACGTTTATTTACTGACATGCTGCCCCTGAATGTAGGCTTTACCCCTGGGGAAACAAGTTGAACCCCAAAGGACAACACTACGCCAACCTCTGGCAGGGAGATTTCCCAAACAGTAACTCTGGAGAGGATGGATACATCAAAACGTCCCCAGTAAGTCATAGAAGGGAAGATGGAGAGATGCCTTAGTTGTGGGTGTGTTGGGCTCATCAGCCAATTTCACAAAACTGGAAACAGGTTTACATTTGAGCCACTGCCTTTAAGTGTACAGGAAATTAAAGGTGCTGGAGATTAGAGCTCATTTCACCAGTTAATAAAGTCACACCAGCTGCTTCCACAGATCAAATGAATAACCATTAGATAATATTACTCCAGTCTCCTTCTCTGCAGCAGCAGTTTTAAATAATAAAGCCCTTATTTCAAAGTATCAGTCATGATTGTATGATCACAAATAACAATCAATCAGGATACGAGTAGGGCTGCAACTAATGATTATTTTTAGTTTATAATAATCTGCTGATTAAAATAGCTTCTTCCATCCAAAACGCAAAGACTCTTCATTAACAATCATAAATGACAAAGAAAAGCGAAATCCTCACATGTAAAAAGCTGGCACCAGCAAACATTTGGCTTTTTTGCTTAAAAATGCAAAATGAAACAATGAATTAGAATGAAAAAACAGGGGTGTCTACACTTCACTGATTATAGTAACACAAATGTCATTTAAGCAGTTTGGCATGTTGAGCAATAGGAACAAAAACAATGAAGATGAACCGGCGGGAGTACCTGTTAATCCAGATTGAACACTAAGTGATCTGTATTTGTGAGTCAGCTCCTGGAAAGCCCCCTCAGAGTCACATGCTCATTCTGGCAGAAATACAAATATGCACATACAGTATACAGCCATAGGCATTTTCATATTCCATGCTTTGAGAAGAAACAAGTCTTTGTAGGAGTTCATGATACAACCCTGCATTAAAGGAGGAGTTCACCAACAAAGGAAACTTCAGTGATTATCTACTCACCCCCATTCTGATGTTGTGAAGTCAAGTGAAGTGTTGTAGTCCACAAACCGTCACAGCTTCACAGCAAAACAACTGAAAAACCTCTTTCAAAATGTAGAAAAACAACTGAAAAAGTAAAAATGCAAAAAACAAGTATCCAGAAGCCCTGAGATCTTACATGCTTTTCAAAGTTGAAATCATCACCGTAGCCTCCCAGCTCGAAGCATTAGCCCACGCCCCATATGAAGTGGTCGCACAAGCTCGACCTCACCGAGGGTGTAAATAATGTGTTTATATTTCAAAACAAGACCCCTTTTACTTCAGTTGTTGAGGAGAAAGCTGCAACACTGTTTTGCTGTGAAGCTCCAGAAGTGTTTTTTGTGGACTACTAAACGTCACCTGACTTTCCTTCGGCATGTGGAGTGAGTAGATAAAGTCTGTGGATGAGCTAATCCTGTGATATGGCATTGCTCTTCCTGTACCCTGCAGGTGATGTCCTTCCGTGCCAATGGATTCGGTCTGTATGACATGGTGGGGAACGCATGGGAATGGACCTCAGACTGGTGGACGGTGCATCACACCACAGAAAAACAACAGAACCCAGTAAGAACACATGCCCACTCAGCCTTTGAGTTTCTCCAGGTTTAGCTTTAACTCTGGTGTCTGATCGTTTTTCTCTCTCTAGACAGGCCCTCCGTCAGGGACAGACAAGGTGAAGAAGGGAGGGTCATACATGTGCCACAAGGTAAAGGAGACAACCACCCCAACACGTATATGCATATTATACTTTATAGATTCAATCAAGTCAAATTGAGCATGTTGATTGTCAGACATGAAATCACAAGCACCAGTCTGAATGTTAAGCTGACGTTGTTGCACTGTATAATAGCTCACATTCTGTGTGCAGTTGGCTCTTTTGCGATGTGAGTGCATCAGTTAAAACACAATAGTTCCTACTGGCAGTGCAAACCTGTTTTATAGTGAGTATTAAAATCGCTGACTTCCGCATTTCAAGGATGTAGAGGAACTTTCTATTCTACAAAGGGAAAAATTCAGCCTCTCTTCTAGTCTCTGCTATGTGAGACTGAAGTAGTTTGAATTTATTTTTGAATTCAGAAAACGCTTGGAGGAACAATGCTCATTTACAGTGGTGCTGTGGTAAAGATATTATAAAAGCAGACCCAACAAAAGTCATCAAAGAAAGAGCAGCAAAGGAAGATTCTATGGTAATAACAAGGTAAAAGGTACAATGTTAAAAGGTGAGGCTGCAAGAAATGACAGCAAGACAGATTTCTTTGCTCGTTCATGCAGTCGCCTGGACGCTCTGCTCATTCTGGATTTAAGATAGTTGGAAAAAACCTCCATGGAGATGACGGGAGAACTCGTACCATATGGTGCATTTACTTTATCTGCAACACCATTCGAGCCGCCCACTGGTGACCATTCCAGTTTGCTTGCCACCAGCATTGGTTGCCATGGGAATGTGACTAATTGCATGCAAAATAAGCCCTTCGAACAGAGGTCTGTTTGTTTCATATGAATAAACCATGTGAGTGGTGAGAGGACATAGGTGGAACAAAAAAAGAACTTTTTCTCAAAAGCAATAAGAAATGTGAAATAAAGAGAACTGTGTGCAAGTTTGTCTTTGTGCACATCATGTTTTCAGGTCCGTCAGTCCGTCGCTCTGATTCTTGTGAACGTGATAACGCCTTGACAGGAATTTCTTCAGATTTGGCACAAATGTCGACTTCGACAAACGGGTGAACTGGTTAGTTTTTGGTGGTCACCGTGAACATGGCTCAAGAATTCATATGCTTGTTATGATGACATTTGACACAAGTGTCTAATAGGATAAAATGATAAAGTGATGACATTTTATCCAAAAGGTCAAAGGTCAACTTCACTGTGATGTCCCAATATTTCAACAAAAATGTTCTGGCCATTAATTAATGCCATAGCTCAGAAGGAGCATCTTGACTGGTGCGTGGAGGTATACAACCATTAAGAGCTAATTCTAGTTTTAATATATCGTAACAAACCAGTTCTGAGAAAAAATCGTTTTAATGTAAATTTCCCTCTCTTCTTTCCCCCCTCCTCCAGTCTTATTGTTACAGATATAGATGTGCAGCCAGAAGCCAGAACACTCCGGACAGCTCAGCCTCTAATCTGGGTTTTCGCTGCGTCTCTCAGGAGCGATGGTGACCCGACCTGCTTGTCTTAAACACAGAGTTCCTTCTTCCAGTTGCTCCAGTGTTGGTTAACTGATAAAGGGAATTTGATAGAGGCTTTTTTTTATTTGCCATCTTGTTAACCAGTGTACATCTGAAGACGAAGAAGACCTCAGTCAGTTTGGAGTTGAGAATGTGTTATATTCCAGCAGATATCTCAGAAATGTCAATTTGTATATGATATTTTTGTCAGCCTTTTTTCATGAGAAATGAATAGAGAAGTCAATTGTGGAGAGTTCTATATATGTCAAGTCATTGTTTCTGCTGGTTTGATGAAACTTTTCATCAGTCATGACAAAGATCAGTGTGGTCTTGTAAATTGCACACAGGTTGTCAAACAGCTGGCTGAGACAGATACACTGTGAGATTATTGTAATGTACTGTAATATAATTTTTGAATACACTGATAGATCTGTGAGAAATGGGATCCTAAACAATCTTTGTCTCTTTCAATTTTTCAACTTGCCTTAATAAAAAACTAACCAAATTTTATTAACAAGACTCAAAATGCTACTCTGAATTTGAATAGGAGACTTCAGGTTTTTTAAAAAATTTTTTTTATTAATGCTAAACCTCAGGAACCTACCTTGTTATTTGTGTGTTTTATAATTATTGACCTCTGTTTACCATATTTAGCTGTAGCATCCAGTAGAGGGCAGCACCTGCTCAAACATTTATCACTGTGTGTCTATCTGAATGTCTGTCTGTATCAGAAGTCTGTAAATACCCATGCAGAGAAGTTAAGCTGACACAGTATAAGCTCTGTCTGTAAGGATGGTTCAGGGCAGTGAGCACTGTGACACTCGAAAGCTGATTCACTCGGTTTTGGACTGAGATGGGCTTAAGTTCTTCCAAGACCTGCGATTAAGAATCCACATGACACCAACAGCATGTATCACAGGGAGAGAGTGTGCCTGTTAGAACTGAAAGGGTTTGACTGTATGAGTGGAGGAGGAATTAAAAAAAAAAGACCAGATGTCTGCAAAAGAACCAAAAATTTATTATTTTAACTTCATCAGTATACATATTGCATGTGAAAATAATAAACTAAGCAATTAGCATAAAAGTCTAGCAAAATAAGTGAGTAAACAGGGAAAGGGTCGTGAAAGTTTCTAGTGCACCTTAATAAAAAACAACTCAAAATGTTTTAACAAACATTTGTTTTTCTAGCATTAACATCACATTTATCAGCAAACTAAAATCCTATTCTGTCGCAGTTTAAATCAGAAAGTTCAAAGGTATAGTTGATACAACATTACTGCACAATTGCTAACATTCAGTCGACAGGTTAACGAGTCTAAACCCGCTGTCAGCTTTTAACTGAAGTTCAGACAAACTCCATTATCTATCAGTGCACAACAGATTACCTGTTTTACAAAACAGAGGAAAAAACACTGATTTTCACTAATAACGCAAGAAGACCATTGGCCCCTGCTGCTGTATCATTAACCCAACGGGAAAGTGAGTCAAAAATCACCACAGAAACAAGAGCGTAGCAACTAAGAAAACCTGGAGGCTAAATACAGCTGCCATCTTGGAGAGTCCAAAACAATTAAGAGAAAGAATCAAACAAAGGCGATACGCTATACTAATAAAAATCCTGTCCTTGATCACTCTGCCTCTTATTAGCAAAGCTGAGAATACAAAAAAAACATTTGCAACTTTAATTGACTTTTGCACCAAAATGGCAAAAGTGTGTCTTTTTGTGCTGCTGGAGAGGCAGCCAGGCCTCCTTACTAAATCCTCACCACATGTAATAACTACGTGTGGTGTCAACAGGGGAGGGTTTTCCCTCTGTGCTGCCATCTTTGTCCTTCTCACCATCGGTCTCCCACAGGTTGATGAGTGGAGGGTAAAGCTCGTTCAGGGGGATGGAGGAAGTCTTCAGCATGTATTTCTTCAGGGAGTGGTGGTAGTTTTTCCTCTTCCATCTGCGGGCCATGTAGACACCCACAGTGGCAAGACTAAGGAAGGCCAGCATGGCCGCCATGACAGCCAGCACCGCTGCACTCGGGTGCTGGTCAGACAGGTCAAGGGCGAAGGTAGCGCTACGTGTTGTCACGTTAACACAAGACTTGTGTGTCTGCAGGTGGACATTTGAGACTGTAAGGCACACCTCGTACTCAGTGGCAGGTTGAAGGTGTGTGAGGTTGTACTCGTGAACGTCTACAGGGACACGAGCTGTGTAGGTGATGTGCGGATTGTCAATCTTCATGGTGGCTGAGGCCCACTTCAGGTTGGAGGACATGACGTTAGAATTGACCTTCCAGGAAACCAGGATCGAGTGCGATTCAGTCTGCTTGACGTAAATCTTCATCACCTGCGCGCTGTCCAGCAGGGTGCCATTTACACGGACGGTGGCGACCTGTGTGTCAGCTCCTTCTGTGTTCTGGGCCACACAGGTGTAATGACCAGAATCCTCCACCTGAACATGAAACAGCCGCAGTGTTCCCTCAGTGCTCAAGTGGTACCTCTCTGAAACAGTGTCTATTGTGATTTTTGTCCCAAGAGGAGTCACCCAGTAGATCTCAGGCTCGGGTTCAGCCGTGGCCCTGCAGTCAAGGCTGACACTCATGCCCAGCTCGAGGTTCAGGTGACTGGGGAAGGTGTTGTGGGAAATGAGCGGGAGGCATTGCTCTGAGGACTCCAGAAGCCTTAGCCCTCGAACTCGCTGGCCTTTGAGCTCTGATGGGGAGGTGCACAGCATGGCAAGCGGCTCCATGAAGCGCACTGTGGTCCTGTTCGAACTCATCCACTGAATGACACAGTCACAACGCAATGGGTTGCTATGCAGACTGATCTCACGCAGATTAGGCAGCACCTCCACAGTGTGCTGGTAAAGGGCAGTGAGGGCATTATTGTTAAGCATCAGGCTCTCCAAGGAGGGCATGTCCCTAAAGGCCAACCTGTGCACATAAGACAGTTTAGGGTTGTTGGTCGCCTCCAGCTTTGTCAGCTCTGGTAGGTTGTCCAGAGCGAAGCGGTCAATTGACACTAACTCCATCATGTTGTTGATACCCAGCTCCTTCAGGTGTAACATGTTCCGGAAATCTCCTTCCTGGATTTTATGAACGGGATTTTTGTTTAAATCCAAGAATTTCAGATTGGGAACTTTTTGAAGGGATAGTTGAGGAATTCTGACCAGTTTGTTGTCATAGAAAGAAATGCTTTCAAGGTTGTCCAAACCTACAAATGCATTTGCCGGAACATCAGTAAGGTCCATGCCAGCCAGAACCAGACTCCTCAGTCTTCCTAGAGGCTTAAAGTTCATGTCCAGGAGGCCGATAACTGGGTTCTCACCGATCATTAGAATCTCGAGGTTGGGTGTTTGTTCAAACCAACGGCTATCTATGACATGGAGCCTGTTGGAGTTAAGATGAAGCCGCAGCAGGCTGTGTAGGCCTGCAAATGCTCGAGGGGATATGGAGTTTATCTGGTTGTGGTTGATGTAAAGCTCCTGGAGATTGGAGAGGTTTCCCAGGCAATGGTCTGGCAGCTGGGTGATCTGGTTCTCCTCGAGATGCAGGGTGGTCAGATGGTTCATGCTTGAGAGGCCCACAGCTTCCACAGTGCTGAAGTTGTTCTGTGATAGATCCAGCTCAGTCAAGTTGAACAGCACGTCCAGCTCTCCACTGGTGTGAGAGATGGCATTACTTTGGAGCAGTAACACCTGAGTGTCTGTGGACAGGTTGGTAGGGATGTGCGTGAGCCTCAAGTCATTGCAGTCCACTGTGGTAGCTTCCTTGTACGTCGACTGAGGGGTGAACCAAGGGCGGATCTCGCATACACACAAACGTGGACATTCTTTGCCCTGTGTGGGCGACAGAGAGGAAAGAAGCAATCCCGAGCACAGCCAGAGCAGAGGAGGCCAAGGCTGCGAGCTGAGCGCCATGATGTCTGCTCTCTCTGCTCACACAAAGCTTAGACGAGAGTCGGCGTTCTGGAGAATGGTTTGGAGGGAAGGTTCATGAGCATTAGTCTGCTTTGCTGCTGGCTAGATGCTGTAGGCAATTTCCAGAGTGGTGATTTCTTATCCAGGAGAAAGTTTTTTAGCAGAAGCCAGGGCCGAAGGTCGTCTGGTTCAAACTTGACCTAAACAAACAGAAAGGAAGTAAAATGTGAGAACCTTTGATTATCTGCAAACCCAGTAACACAGTAAGGAAGTCAAACTGACAACAGCTGGAAAGAGAATGTAAGTCATATTTTGTTTGCTTGCAGAGGGTTACAAATGAGGCAAGTAGTAGTTTTCCACTGTGCCACCCCACAGATATTTAGGGCACTAAGTTGACATGTCTAACAGAGCAGAATGAATTCGTCAAATTTGTCTCGTTGCCCTGCCATCTTGTAGACATTCATACCTTTTAATGAGCACCCACACAGCCAGACACAGTTTGAAAAATAAGAGTAAGTTTGAGAAAAAGTTGCTTCTGGATCTTGAGATGAAATTGAGTGAGACCACGCATGCCAAATAACTACTTGGGGTGACCAGAGGAAAGATATGCAGTGAAAATAAGTTGAATAAATGTAATTCATGTCAGGAAAATAGACAAACAAGAGACCGCTGATGCTCCATAAATTAACTAAACTTAGATCCCTTCTTATTAGTTGCTTCTCAACGGGTTGATTATTCCCTATCTCGAATCTCATTCTGTGAGAGGGAAAAAAAACAAAAACACTCTGGCTCGTTTGCATGTCCTTCAATCACAATCGTCTTGGGAGGCACTTGACTACATCAGGATGCAGCGATGTTGCCCCTGCAAAATGACTAAAAAGAAAGGGCAACAGTTGCTAGCTCTGAGGTTGTCGCTTCACGTAGCGAAAAATGAAAACAGCTGTTGGAAAGGAATGGACGGAAGCTAAGTCTACATCCTCTAAGTCGAAATAATGATTGATTTAGATTTTTTTTTAAAAGACTGGTGGGGCATGAGCTTTGTTTCACGCTTTGTTTGTTAAACTGTTACATTAGTGAAAATAATTGTTACTTTTCTTTACAGGTTAGGGGAGTGCAGGACTGAACCTGAAGCCCAAAAGAAAACAAATCTCTAATTTAGCTTCTCCACAACCAAAAATGTCCATTTAGCATGTAGCTGGTACTGAAAAAACTCTGGTACATTACGTATTTGTCAGCAATCAAGATATGAACTCTGCTTCCCTGATTTTTTTTATTTGTCAGCACCCAATATATTAACTCTGGCTCCCTGTTGTGGTGCATATCTGCCTCCTCAGAGATTACTAGCACTTCTTTGTCTCTGCGCCGGGTAGATTATCTGCATACCAGCTTGGTATCAGTGATCCTCTTGCACTAGTGTGTGTGGCGGGCACAGCCGGCAACTCTGGCTGTGAGCCCATTACACAACTTACTTAATAAACATGGAGTGTGTGCTCTTCACCGTTAATCACTCACTCCTTCGTACAGGCCCATGGGAAGCTCACGAGAAGTTAATTTAGCTTTTTTAATTTCATAAGAGCCAGAGTCGTCCAGGTGGGCTGACAGGCGGAGCCCCCGACAAATCCTAAAATGTAACCCACCTATGTCAAACTTTGATGTGATTTTTTTAAATGAGACTTTTGATGCTCTGTTGGCTAAGTTTGTATGTGTGCACACATTCCTACGTTAGTGTTGGGAGTGATTGTGTGTGATTAGGGAGCAAAAAGGAATCATCTGCCTCTATAACTGTTTGCATGAGCGAGAGAGAAGGCAAGAGAGACTCTTAGGTTTTCTCTCCCTTTGCTCAAACTAAACGCCACAGTGTCAGCTTCTGCTCTGACTCACACTCAGAAATTCACACTCATAAATAAACTGAGGGTGAGCATCCAGTGTGTGTGTGTGTGTGTGTGTGTGTGTGTGTGTGTGTGTGTGTGTGTGTGTGTGTGCACGTGTGTGTGTGTAACAGACAGAGATAGTTGGCTGTATTTTGTTTCACATCAAAACTGACAAGTCCCTCCAATATTAACATAAAACAGCTACAGATTGTTTTCTCTCCCCTTTCATGTGCTGTCTGTTGGCGCCCTGCGATGTGTTGACACCCTCTCACAGTTTTCCCTCCACATTTGCATGTACAATAGTGTAAGAAGCGGCTCAACAAAAACAGAACGGAGCACTTTGCTATGCAGAAGAGCAACACAGGCAGACGTGCCAGAAGAGAGGCACTGCAGCTCCTATCTCAAATTCACAAAAGGGAGAGAAATCAGAATTAGCGTTTAAGCATCACAGCTTATCCATGTTTGCATCTCTGTGTGTGAGAGCGCACATGGTGTCTGGCATCAGATGGCTGGTATCTGCAGTGACCCGGCCATACTCAAACTGACCCACCCGATTCCCCTCAGTGTGACTGAGCAATGTGGCACCTTCTCTTGGCTCTATTCATGGATCCTGAATGGGAATAACCGAACATGTGGCACCTCCTCCCGACTTTCATAATCCATCGTTCGGTTTCTCAAATAATCCATTCAAGTGTCTTTTAATACGTGCCGGACAATACACTGTGCCTCGGTGTAAAGAGATTTACTTGGTAATACATTTGTCTGCCCCCTCGCTTCCTCCATGTGTTGCGCGCTGCTTGGGTATCAAATCGGAAGAGACAGGCGGAGTAATCGCCGCTTTCATGCTGAGGCCATAAAACTCAGACACCTGGCACCAGGTTTCTGGCAGCCTGGCAGCACTGTGGGGGTCTGCATCCGTTCCCACCTCTCCCTCACTGTGTGTACGCGTTGACCTTGTTGACCCACGGAAGCTCTGCTGAGCACATATGCTCTTTTTTACTGATGACCTGCTTCATGATCACTGCAGTACACAGATTCATACGTACAAGCTACCCAGTACAGCCACTGGCCACCGACCAGCTCCACTGATGGTTAAGCAGAGTTCAGCATTGTGCCTCAAAGCTTGTGTATGTCACCTTTGCCCACTGAAATTTCATTGTACACTCTGCGATTACAAAAAAGGCATTCTAATTCTAATTTACGTATGAAGCGATCTAAGCTGTTCTGTAGTAACTGTACCTCTGTGCCTGTGCAAAGAAACATCATGCAGATGTTCAACTCATGTAACCTCTCCTCAGTTTTGAATGTTCTTCCTCTTGTCCTGTGGTCATGTCAAGCTTAAATAGTGGCCACACTGCTACACTGTCCCCCACGACTACCAGACGTACTGTGCCGCAAGCTATTAGAAAATGTGGGAAAAATTAATGGATGAAATTAAAGTGTGAGTACCAGCAGGAGGCTCCGTCCGTATCCGTATCTAACAATAATCATAAACGTTTTACGGTAAAGCATTGCTTGTTGAGCAAATGAGCCCGTCACTGTAATATCCATGATTTTATCGACTCAGCTCAAGCCCCCAGGGAGAGCGCTGGGCTTTGAAGCCAGTTTTCGTAGTGGCTAAACAGTTTAATTACGAGGTCACATGACACACGTGGCCCAAAAAGGCTTTTTTTGAAGCGTCTGTAAAATGAGCATCACAAACCCTGCTAAACAAATGTAGAACGTACGTCAGTTGTAATCTTTTGCGGTGGTTCAAATCAAGCCTTTTAGTTCTTGGCCGAGACACAGGTGACATGAGGCGACACAACACTCGAATTTCGTTGCCACTAGTTTTTTTGATGTCAGTTTGGTGTGTCTGGGATCCAAGCATTCCTGTCAACTCCTAATCCAGGGATTCAAACTGGCATACAGCCAGCTGCTCTGCCACTCTGACTGAGGATTTTTCAGTTTGTGGATAAAATTCTCTATAGTCTACACCTCGACATCAGCAGCAAATAGTTTTTCCTGTAGGTGACGTACAATGTATCCATGTGCTGTGACCTTTACAGCCCACAAAGCATATATCATTAATATATCTAAATCAAACACACAAAAAAAGCATTGGCCAACTCATTCACAATTGCCCTTCACTCTACTTCTACTATCAGAATACACAGACGTGTGTCATCATTCCTACTGGTGGATACAATCTGAATACAATCTGTGCAATATTAAACAGCTCTTACAAACTACAAATACTATGAGGCTATTTTGGTCTGTGCATTCTTTTACAGGATGGAAAACATGTGTGTATTCTGAGGAGACAGAGCACACTGTGTATTTTATTCTGCCTCAAAGTCCTGGTTATGAGTCTCGTCTCGAAACATGACAAGAACTAAGACAGAGGAGAAGTGAAATCCTACAGGGTCATATCGAAGAGGGAGATGGAGAGAGGTGTGTTATAGCACCACGCTGTACAGAATCACTTTGGTGGGACGACACCTTTTGTGAACTCTTCTTCTCTGGGTCGTGACAGAGATTAGGTCTCAGATTAATTCTCTCACTGTCAAAGCGGGCCGGACCAGCTCCTGTATCCTGAAAAAACGTTGCTAATCTCTTGGCTGAGGCAGCAGAAAGCAATTACACTGTCGGGAACATAATTAAAAATGCATGTGTACATATGTATCTACATTGCACCATCTCCGCACAGCCACAAAATACACATCCTGTTTTCCCGCTCGACTCACACACTGTGACATGCATGCATACGCAGAGCGCTGCGAGGAGGCAGAAAAATCCCTCAACAGCTTGGCATTATCCAGCTGACTGTCTGAATTGAAGCCTCCAGCAGGAGGGATTTACTCTGTCTGCACACCCAATCCTTATGAGGTTTTAATATAAGCACACATGATTACACATATAAAACACACACACACAAAAACAAATATACAACTACTGTAGCTTCCGGCAGGTTCACGTAAAACCTTGAAGCGACGATCACTGGCCCCGAGGTTCCAACCGAGACAGCGAGATGTAATTGTGGGACATAATGAGCTTTGTCTGCTCCATGCTAGGGCCTCATAAATACATTTATAGGACAGGATCTCTGGACAACACAGGGAGCAATGAAGATAATCAGAGTGGCTAAAGAAACACAGACCTGCAGTCAGACGCAGGGACGGTTTCTCTTTAAATCTGCTTCTGTTTTCACCAGATGAAGATAAAAAAACACTTCTTGTTTTGAATTGTTTAAAAAAAAATGCCTCTTTGATTGATCTGAAGAAATTTAATTGTACTCCTTTTTGCACCTTTGAAGAATTTGGATGCAGTGCTGCTAATACTACACCTCATGTGCCACTGGTGCAGCCGGGGGGAACCTCACTTGATAGCACACTGCATCATTTTTCATAGGAGGCTATGCTTTGCCCCCTCTATTCCTGAGGCCCTTTTCACTGGGTGCAAAATGTAAGCAGTGTTTCTGAATCAGCAGCCGCACAACAGGCTCACAGACATGCCGTCACCATAGCAACGGCTATGCCACCGGCATGTCTGTTTCATAACCAAATGAGAAGACATGAGAAGACAGCTATCAGTGCCATCAGGCGGCTTAAGGAAAATGCCAGCGAGAGCTGCTGCTGGTACAAGAAGGTGACTGCAGCATTACACCGTATGGTGAAACGACGGAGCGTATACGCATGATGCAGCTGACCAGTAAGCACCATCATATCATGCACTTATGCTCAAATGTCTGGCTCTTTCCCCATGTCAGCATACACCACCGTATAACACATCTCTGCATTTTAACACTAAAAACAACCAGTTTTTCAGTCGGTCTCATGTCCAGAGCTATCATGTGGTGCCTGATGTTTTCTCCATGTCTTCGCGGCGCTGGCCTGCCTGAGACACATCCTGTTCCCGCTCCATTAGTATGCAAGCGTCTCACTTCACATCACACAGGGCTTTGGTGCAGCTGCTGATGGTAGAGGTGTAGAACCGAAGAGGAGAAAGGATGCATGTCCACTCAGTCAAAGAGGGAAGAGAGAGGAAGTAAAGAGGGAGAGGACAGAGAGCTCTGCTTCAATTAGAAGGCCACAGGAGGGAACTGCTGAACTGAAAATGCAACAGGGCCGAGGGTACAATGAGAAAATCCCCCAAAACATATGGAAATAAAAGAAAGAATGTTGCATACTTTTAAAAATATTTCTTCAGACACATCAAAGTTCATAAGCCGCAGCATGGCAAATTGCCTGTATTCCTATTTACTGCAAATCCATATGGTAGCTTTATTTCCCCGAGGAGCTGAGATGGATCTTGACATAATTTTTCCCCTCTGGTTCTCATTTTTTTTCCCCATCTCTTCCCCTTTTGCCCTCCCCCTTCACTTCATTGCTCCTTACAGTTGCAATGCTGGTGAAAAGCCAGTTTGTTGTCATTAGAGCATTGATCAATCATACTGACAAAGCCACCGTCTCTAACGTCAGGGGAATCCTTAATCGAAAGAAAAGCAGAGGTCAAGGAAGATTAACTTGTGCGGTTATAAATGATTTTTAATTTGAAGGCACACTGTGTAGTTTTGGAGAAGAAGATCAAATTGAGAATGTATATATTTACTATATTAATGAGGTGATAATACAAATTCAGAAATGTGGTTTTAACTGAATAAACAAGCTGCTCTCTGAGGAAAATAGGGTCCAGAACACTGTTGAAGCTAGAAAGTTGGCAGGGTCCGCCACATATAAAAAAAAGTAAAACAGTATGAAAATGTGTTGTCCTTCAAGGTCAGCTTTTTTATTCAGCTTATTCCATTGTAAAAACAAAGAGAATTTGTTTATTTAGCCAGTTTAGGCATAAAAGATGAGTCAATGAAGATCTTTCTCTTCTGATTCAAATGTCTTCCCCGAAAATACATGGTGGAATTTCATTTAATGTCCGTCTGCAGGATTAATTCACATGTTTTTGTTCAGTAGAGAAAGATCTTCGCAGACTGTTTTTTTTAATTATTATTTCTAAACGAACTAAATAAACAAACTCTCTTCGTTTTGATTACTGAATAGACAAACTGACCTTGAAGATAACACAATTTCATACTGTTTTACTTTGTTTATATGTGGCGGACCCTGCCACTTTTCTAGCTTCAAACAGTGTTCTGGGGATCTTATTTTCCTCTGAGAACAGCCTGTTTATTCAGTTATGGAAAGAATACGTATTTCTGACTTTTTGTAATAACCTCATTAATATAGTAGATAATAACATTCCAAGTTTGAATGTCTTCTCAAAAAACACATGGTGTCCCTTTAACTGAACTGAAGTCTCTTCCACCTTGTCTATCTAGAACAAAAGCTGTGTGTGAAACCCAAAATACAGTTTCAGTCTATTGCTGATAAAACAAAGGATGAAAAAACAGCTGACTCAGTCACAACATCACATGACCGAACCTTCTCATTGGCCCGTAGTGTCTCTACGCTCCCCTTCAGATCACACTCACAAAGGGAGAAGGTCAAGCTGGTGCACCCTTGTCTCTGCTGCTGTGGGAACCCCGGCACCAGCACATGTTGCAGAGTTTGGCCCCATGGCTCACAATGGCTCGTACCCAAACACACACAGACGCACCGAGACGTGTCTTTGTTTCGGCAGGTTCTCACACTCCTCATGACCAGCTGAGGACGTACGTCACTGTGCATTGTGAGGATTGGGGGAAGGTGCCACAGCCTTTTCAACCCTCATTTGGTGACATATGTATCAATTGTTTTGACTCCCAAAACAAATGCACAATGTCCCTCCTGCTCTGATCAACCCTATGTGATAACCGTACACCACACTGATACCAGTGGGCTCTTCAGTGGTCTCAGTAACAGGTGTTGCTGTAATGCAGCAGGTGAAACAACAGAGCTCACTTGACAAAGGTGACCCAAACAATGCAGACTAACCCTGCCTGCTTTCTCCAACTTCTGAGCAGAAACACTGGCTCGTCTTCCTTTCTTTCTCCCTCCTCTGCATCTCCTCTTCAGACTTCTGCTGATTCTCCTGACCCCATGCAAATGGGTCCTGTGGAGCACATGAGCCTGTACTCAGCTGTTTCAGCTGCACTCCGCACTGGCAAGTGATGCTGCAGTTTGTGTGAATGTTCCAATCCACTGTTAGTTGAACCCGGTGTCACGGTGCAATGAAATGTCAGGGCTGCTGGCGTGACTGCAGCTTTACTGACGAGACTCACAGTGTACATAAATATGTGTCTTTTGGGGGCTGAAGTACAAACAGAAGTGAATACTGCAACTAAACACAAGAATTCCAGCATTTGGTTTTGATGTTTTGTTTCTAGGTTTGCTTCTCCTCCTCTGATCCCTGATCAGTTTATGGCTGTCTATTGTTTGTACTTGGAAACAGGCTCATAATAATGATACACTCTGCACAGATTGACTGCAGAGCATAGTGCCCTTGCAAATCTAATATTCCTATAATGCATTTTATCGACGAGACTGACCCAGCGCACACATCACACATATCACACATAAACATCAATAAACATGACAACTTTGAGGGTCTATTCTCTGTCAAAAAAGAGAGAGATCTTTCTTTGTTGGACCCCCAAAAAACCCCAAAGCACTCAAATCTCTCTGTGTTCACACGCGCAGCACGAGGACCCACACCACGGAGAGAAACGCGTTATTGTTTCATTTCATCTTTGTTGATCTGTGCATTTCTAAAAAAACGAAAACAAAACAAAAAACAAGCAAATGATGATTTCATCTTTACGAGTTTATCACTCTTGACCCGACGGAAACACCCTTTTCTACCCAGACATGAAATAAGGAAATGATCTGGGATGTTTTTTTGTTTTTTTTAATGTATCAAGATTTGAGCACATGCACAGAATAACCACGCTGCTCTCACCTATGAAGCGCCGTATCCTCTGCTGCAGGCTACTGTATCTGACCCATGCAGCATCCGCAGCTCCGGGACGACGATGATGATGATGATGATGCTGATTATGATGATGCAGAGCGAACAGAAAATAAGCAGCCTTATTTCAAATCTGTGGAGGAAAAAAAAAAAAAAAAAAGAAGCTCTGTGGCATCAGCTCGGATCTCGTGTGCTTGGAGACGCGGCGGTGATAGTTGAGAAGTGAAACAGACGCTGCAGCGCACAGCTCCCAGTGACGAGCAGCTGCCTGGCGCAGGTCAGCTGGACTGAAACGCGTCTGACACCGACAGACAAAAAACAAAAAAAACAAGGCAACCCTCCTCACCATCTGTTCTGTCATCAGCACCACGGGAACAAAAGTCCCACCCTGCCGGCCACGAGCTGGAGGAGTGAGGTGTGATGGTGGTGCAGCTGGGGCGGGGGGGATATGGCACCTCATTGTTTGTTGAGCTCTTTTAAAATGAGTTTCATTGTCGACGCGACTGAAGTTTATTCATCGTTTGTTTGAGAGGAGAGCGTGTATGAAGACTCGTGGGTGCCATGGACCCAGAGATGATGTAAAATTAATGACTTTGTGATTAATAATTCAGAATAATTATGATATGAAATGGACTTTAAAGTGGATCTTATGACCCCCTCCACCACCCCTCTCTCACTCACATACTCACACACACACACACACACACACACACACACACACACACACACACACACACACACACACACACACACACACACACACACACACACACACACACACACAAACTTCCACAGAGGAGCCTTATGTTGAAAGAGAGAAGCACCTCTCTTCTCTCAGACCTGTCACTTGTTTGGATTCCTCCTCCTCCTCCTCCTCCTCCTCCTCCTCCCCCCCTTCCTTTCTTTTGTAAGGGGAGCAGAGAAAATGACAACGTTTCATCTGTTGCTGTTTGAGCTGCTGCCTCTGTACACACTGTAGCTACGGAGAAGGCAGCATGTGATCATTCCTTTGTCGAGATGAGAATTGTGTGCCAGGCAGGTGTTCATCTGCAGCCGAGAGTTACATCCACATCCTTTAATTGAATGTCAACGCCAGTTTGTCATTTCAGTGTTGCTTCTCTTTAATAAGTAGCACGTGTGGTATTTGCGAGCCCCTCTTCGATGCTCCTCTGTTAGTCCTCCTGTGTTTGTACGGATTAACCCTATTCATGCAGCTGCCTTATCAAGCCCTGCTTTATGCATTTAGCCTAGAGGTAACTTCTGAACACAAACAGAACAGGTCATATAATAGGGTGATGATTCCACTCTGAGTCATGGAGGTACAGTAACTGATTCATTTCCGCTCTTCTTATTCACAACAAAGCGTTTGCATGCTCTGTAATGCGTCTCCCTAATGAGCGTAACTGATGACATTACAAAGCCAAAGAGCTGGTTTCTATAAGCAGATCGAGTCTCTGTCGCATCACACTTGATATCTTCAAAGCCGCAGGGAAAGGACCTTAACAGTTGTTTTATATTTGACGTTCAAGAATTAAATATTAGACAGTGGTCCCCTGGGGATGAATGCCTCTTCTTCTCGTAGAGTCGGGGAGCTGATGTTGTTCTAAACCTTCTACAGAAAACCTGAGGGGGGAAGAATGTCCACTAATGCCGGAGATATGCTTGGTTTCAACAACGTGTTCACAAATGCATGATGGCTAATTGCGTGTGCTCAGAGCGTCGGTAGTGCACATTGGATGAAATTAGTGCAATACCCACATGAACGGTGGGGGCAGTGTGGGGTTCCGAAAGGGTCAGGGGTCAGTAAACATGTCGGAAGCCACGGGGACAGCGATGGTGGAAGGTTTTGAAGACAAGCTATGATGTGCCATGTTTCGGTATCGTCCTGTAACCGTTGTCTACGTGTACGCGTGGTTAAAAGGCAAATATATCTCCAGCTGATGGCTGTCTCCAGAAGGAAAGCCTTCTTCATTGTGTTGTGACAGCTTCAGAGTGAACTTTGAAGCTACTCCTGTCTTTTAGCCCTTTTACTGAATCAACACAAAATGCTTGTATCTGAATTTTAGGAATTTTTCTTACACAATTTTTTGCTGAGCGTTAGATAACAAGACTGACGCCACTTTCATGCGTGTACAGTGAATAGGAAGCCAGATTTAGTTGTTTTCTAGCTGTTCCCCCTGTTTCCAGTGTTGCTATCACACAGACATGAGAATGGTACTTTCTGCAAGAAATAATATGAATGTATTTTCCTAAATGTCAAGCTATTCCTCGAGCAGAAGACTCAAGCTCGTAGATCTTAAACCTTAGTCTATTAGGGCCAATCGGTAAGAGGCAATGACTCTTTGCAACAGTATAAGCAACAAATGTTATTCTGAGAACTGGACAGAAACGCTATCATAACTCACAGTTTCTAAAGTTTTATTCATCCTCAGAGACACTAGTAAGAGACTTGATTCCTATTTGAGATTCTGAAAGTTGTTTTCATATGTTTTACTACTTTAAGATTCAGGATTATGTGCAGATTGAGTGTGTAGCAAATACAGAGCAAAACCATTCAAATGCATTAGTGAAATGTGATTCATTTTGCTGCGGGCCAACTGGAACTGGTTCAAATGCCTTTTGTGGTGTCCAAAAACTGCACTGCGAGGAGGCGCTCCTATCGCTCTGCCGCCACAGAAAGCTTCAAAGTTGCCTCGGCAATGGCTCCGTGTGTTAGTTAGCGACCGGCAAATCATAATTTCCCACCATTAACCTGCAGTGCTTGTGGTTGCTATGGCAACAACTCCCTCCCAGGAAAGGCGATGCAGCATATCCACCGGTTTATTAGATCTCTGATCACACAGCTCCCTCCACATGGCCATCTGGGAAAACCAGTCACACAGAAACGTATGCCCCCCGTTTTACCTTTCGCAAAGTCTTCTCATCATTTTGCCGCATTACACTCTGCTGAAGGGAAGACGGGGTGTCATTTCTCCTGTCAGGGCTTGTTTTTCCATCATATCAGAATGTTAAATATGTAAAATGTGTCAAATAAAGTAGATGATGAGAAGTAGTCAGACACTCACAAACACACACATGTGACTTTACTGCAGGTGAACTGAAGGGTATTTCCTGAGTTCACACAGAGTTCATTTAGAGTATATGAGCTAAAGTCTATCTGAACGTAAGAGGACAAAGGTAGCAGTTTGCAATTACATTTTCTTGATTAAGTCTGATCTTAATTGGCATTAATATGAGCAGCTTGATTCTCTTCTGGAGCAGCTGCCTGCCCCTGAACATTTAGCACATTTGCTGCCTTGTTGTGACATTATGTCACGTTCGCACCATTCCTGGTCGCCACCCTCTGCCAGGCAGCAGACACTGCTGACAAACTGCAGATGTTTCTCACACGGACACACACACACACACACACACACACACACAGTGTTTGACGTGGTCCAACTCTCTGTCAGTCTGTGTCTGGCATTAGGTGCACAATGATAGGTGGAACAAAAAAATCTGCGATAGGGGCGGACACAGAAACAGAGACGCCTCACAATGTAATGCAGCACAACACAACAATAGCACAAACTACAGCCTCAGAAAATCCCCTCTGTGTTGAATCAGCACCCTCCAGTCTCAACACAAATTAAACATTATGAGCCTCACTGAGGTTGAACTTATTGCAGGTCTGCTATATTGGTTTGCAACAGAGTGTACAGGTGGTACTTGTGTTTTTTCCCATGAAGCTTTCACTCATCTTTATGTGGTAGATCCAGTTCATGCCAAACTTTATGATCGGATCCAAATAATTTACACTTTCAAAGGAATAGTCTGACATTTTGAGGAATATGCGTATTCCCGATAAAAAAGAACATAAATCAAGTAGCTTAGCATGAAGAATGCAAAGACAGGGGACACAGCTAGTCAGGCTCTGTCCAACAGTAACATATTCTACCAAGACCAGCATGTCCAAAGCGTCCTATTTATCGTGTTATATCTCATTTGCTTAAAGCCAAGTTGTGGTTTTCTGCGGGTTTTGTGCCAGACTTGTTGTCACTGTAAGGTTGCCAGAGGGATCTCCAGGAGGTAACTGCAAGTGGCCAAGAAATAGTCTAGCACATATCCATCTATTTTATGTTTGGATTTTTGGATAGAGTAAACAAAAAACAAAAAAAAACAAAAAAAAACAAAAAACAACATGCTTCAGAGGTGCTGATTGATGGATTTTCTTCTACCTTTACAGCCAGGCTATCCCCCCCTCCATCAGCAGCCGAAAGAAGGACGCAAATTATTTTTTCGTTTTTAAACACACCATTTTGCAGAATGTACAGCGATGAGGTAACAACTCTGTTTGTGGCTGTGTAAAAGTAATAATTATGATATGACGATGGTTGGACAAAGTCAACTTTGTTGGTTCACACAGGTTCAATGTCTTTATAATAATGAACCAACAGCGAGATAAGGCTGTCTTGCAAGGCCAACACATTAAGCATTTTGTATAAGCTAGTTGTTCTTCTGCTGTCTGACTATACAGAAACATTGTTTCCGTACCACCAGACCACAGAGCAGCTTCTTTCCTCAGGCTGTGAAACATATCCGTTTATCCTCAGAAACCTTTTTTAAAAAATGGTTTGAATTTTCTTTTCATTTCACAGGGAATCCAACCTACATGGTGACAGGCACTAAATATGCAATAGAGAACTGGTCACCTGTCAAGCCTAACTCCAAATGATAGGGGGCAGTATATCAGCCCAGTATCTGCTAACTGCTGCTAAATGTAGCTGCCGATCGTTGGCTGGGGCTAGATGGTAAACTGTTTCATAATTGGTCCGAAGTTCCTTGTATGTTCTTGCACATCTATCCGATGAAACATACTTAATACTTTCATATGTTTACATTCAGCAGCAGATGAGGGATAGATTTACTCTCAGGTGAGTCTAAACTGAATAAGATTTAAATGGGGCAGGGGCGGAGTCAGCTAATGGCCAGTTTTAGTGGGACTTGATTTGAGAATGTCTGAAACCAGTATTAGCTTTTTGTATTTTGTGTAGTATTTTCTATGGTATCCACCCATCCTGTATAAAAAAACGCAGGGCACTGATCTTTCATCGGCGCTAGCATCAACAGTTTATGTCCAGTCATGGTGCCAAGGCTCAAGGTGAGTGTGTGAGTGAAATGTTTCCCCTGAATCAGTCTTAATAGGCACAGAGGTGATGAGGTCCTGATTCCTGTTACACATGTCACTTTGCATTAGTGTCCACATTAGCGCCTGCCACTCCGCAACCAATCAGAGCCACTTAACAACAAAATCAACAGATCCCTTTATAATTGCTCCTGAGCAAAGCAATTTAGTAGAGGCTCTTGGGGATTGACTTTCATTTGGGTTTGTCAAACACAGGCCTTGCTTGATTTGTTTTGGCCCAATCGAAAATTAAGATGAAGTTTCTAAAGCACGTGTGTGTGTGACTTTGTGAGATAGCTGTTTGTACTCATTCGCCTCGTGCAGTAATGAATTAATAAAGGTGATTGTTCTTTGGTGTGCCGCTCAGTAATAGAACAGAATAGGACAATAACAGCCTCTTGTTAATCAATTTTAAATTTCCATCCTTCTTATGTTCGCTCCTCAGCAAACTAAATTCTTTTTTCTTCCTTTCAGCTCATCTTGAAGAAAAAAGATAGACCATTATTATTTAATTGACATGTGGCACCAGCAGCTTTTGCATCACTGATGTTTTGCAAAGGAGGAGACGAGAACCGTTCGACTGCCTCAAGTCGTATCATTTTGCTGTTTTTTTAACTTCCCATTGCAGAGTCGCAAGAGGAAGGAGGGAACAAGAGTAAAATGCCATCAAGTCAAAATATTCTTCTAGTAATTAAACCATGCATCCATGCAATCCATCCATTGCAAAGTAAGACAGCAGAGAGTTAAATGTGTCTTTACCATCTGTGTCTCATCATTAAATAATTATCAGCAGTATGCTGGAATCATGGAACCATACACGCGTTGTGTCTCTGGAGACCGAAGCACAGAAAGACAGAAAGGTTCGGAGTTAATAATGAAATGAGTTTACTTTGCTTTTTCAGAGGGTCACAGCAACAAAGCATGTCTCTACATTTCATGCTGGAAGCTGCATGTGTAGTGATGTCTGACATTTCAAGATGCTGATTGGTTGTTAGCTGTTGTGTTATAGGCCTTGACTTTCACCCCTTGTGCCATGACGAGCTTCATTTTTTGTTTTTAGTGAAATGTCTAAACAAGTATTAGACAGATTAGATACTCATGTCATCCTCAGTGTGAGGTGTATGTGTATATTTATACATATATCATAAAATATATACACTCCAGTCAGTCAGCAGACATACAGTTGCTACTGTGATGCAGCGTTATTGCAAAGTTAAACGTTATATTTGAAATAAAAAATAGTTACAAAATAATAACTATTTTTGTGCATGTGCAACTCACACCAAAGACACAGTTCAAGGCAATGCACCATATGAGAAAAATAACATGTTACTTGAAAAATGAAGTATGTAAAACTGTTATACTAGCCTGAAAATTAGTACAATATGACCTCTTAAAGGGTGCAATGTGAAAGAACTGGCTACCTGTCGAATTCATACTTGGGCAGGATATCACCAGAGTATCACCTAAACGCTGCTGTAAGTGTGGCTGCCGTTAGAATGCCTTAGGACACATGTCACAATAACCCATTCATACACTGATGGCAGAGGCTGCCATGCAAGGTGCAATCTGGTCATCAGGAGAAATTTGGGGTTCTGTATCTTGCTCAAGGATACTTCGACCTGCATCTGGGGAATCCAGGGATTCGAACCAGTGACCTTCCGATTGCTTGTCAACCCGGTCCCCTGTCCTGAGCTCCATGCGCCCTCTAGGTTATCTTTGTTAACCATGCAGCCAGCGGTCACCTCCCTGTGACTCCCTGTCTTGTCATAGTGCAATCATCAAGGCAAAATTTAAATGAGGCCCACCTGAGTAAGCACAGTAGTGCAGCTCAGGACTCTGGGTCTTAACAGGTTGAATTGCGAATGCCTATGATTAGTGAGAGAAATTTTGCCTGTCCGCTCTTTTTTGTGCTCAAACAGAAAAGAGGGAAGTCGTCGTCTCTCCCCATCCTCCATCCTTATCCCTCCATGTTCACCCCTCCCTCTCCTGCGCCTGCTGAACAAAGACAACTGCTCTTTGTTAGCTACATGCTCTGTCTGAGACTTGGAGTAAGGATGTGTCTTTTCACCGACAGAGGTACTGCTGAGAGTGTGTGTTTGTTCGTTTATCTATGGGCAGCAGAGATGGAGGGGGGAAATAATCCTGAAGATAATGTTAGGCCTTGTGCCTACTAGGTTTCTGTTTAGAGCATCAGCATATTTTCAGACACTTTCAATAGAGACTGCGTGCTTGTGGCGCTGAAGCAGCTGTCTTTATAAAAGCGCTTTACCCAGCACCTTTTCTTGTTCAAAACACTCCAGCTTTTTGTTCTGCTGCTCTGGGTGCTTCAACTTGAAAAAATACCTCTGATTTTCAAAAGAAGTGTTACACTTTTCCTGTCAGGAGGATGAGATGTTGTCAAAGATACAGTACCCACACACAGCATTTTTCTCCTCATCCACACCAAAACACTTCATCCCAGCTGCCTGCTGCCAGTGCTTTTTCTGCAAGAAAAAAAAAAAAAGCCCAGTGTGCATAAAGCTTTGAGTTAAATGACAGGTTGGGTTGTCCCACTTGGGATGAAGGAAGGTGAATAAAAACATGTAGGAGTGATTAGGACCAGGAGGGAAGAGGATTTGCATCAGGAGGAGAAGTGAGGAGAGTGATGGAATTTCCATCCCATCTGTCCCGCCCATTTCTGTCCATATACGGTAGCAGTGATGTGCTTGGGGCTGATGAAGTGGTTCACCAGTCTGTTCTCTGAGGGTATTATTTCAGCGAGCGGGGAGAATGGGGTTGGATGGCCTCCTTTGCTGGTCTGTTCTACTATGAAATATTTCTTTGTCTGCCTTTTTCCTTTTTTTCCACCTTATCTTGAGAGCGCTGATAGCCTTTTTGTGCTGATTTGTATTGCTGGTTATTTACACTGTGCCATAGTGGAGGAAAAAAAAAAACTCTATCATAATGAGTTATTTCTGTAACATGATGATAATGGGCACATAATTAAATGGCAATGCGCATACGCAGTATGTGTCAGTATGTGTTTTCAGTGCACAAATGTTACAATGTAGAAGAGTCTCCCTTAGAGGGTAAATCCTGTGGACTGTTAAGGTCACCTGGTGAATGGGATAATTTAGCTCCATTTCCTGGCTGGCTAATATCAATAGATGGAGAGTTAAAGAGCGTGAAAAGAGTGGGCGGCTATTAGCCCTTATAAATCTTGCTGATTCAAGAGAGAGAGCTGGAGATAGAGAGAAGGTACTGGGAGGGAGTGGAGGATGTCAAGGGCAGGAAAACTCCAGAGAATCTAGCTGAAAAGAATCTTTTCACTCCAACAGAATTACCAACTTTCTCACATACAGGGCAGTCTTTTACAGAAACATCCTGAGATACGAGACAAGCTATAAAGTGTTAGATCAATATTAGGCCGACATCACACACTATTTACACAAAGATGACTCATCACAGATGATCTGATATGACTGTGTTGGTGTTATTCCTGACACACAATAACTAAAGTTGCTCCAGGACCATCACTGACACCGACTGATCACTTTATTGTAATGCCACAGCTTGGCGACTCAAAGCAGGGCAAGAGACCAGAAACATATGCACATGAGATAAATCATCCTTTCAAACACCTTGTTTCATTCGACAATTTTCTCACTCTTTTCTTAAACCTAACCAAGTCTTTTAGGTCCCTAAACCTAACCAAACAGCGGCAGACCAACTGAAAAAGAAACAGGACATAATAAATGAAATTAGCGTGAAAATAATGAGTGAATACATTTCAAATGGTTCAAAAAAGCGGCCCCTGGTCACAATCCTCAAGAACAACAACAACGCGGTGGAATCGGTTAAATCACTCAGAACCAGTGTTGTGCTTAATCGGGCTCATGTTTTGGGGAACAGTGAACGGCAACGACCCTCACACACTGTGTTGCACAGCACCCGGCATGGCTATCGAATCTTCAAAGATTCCAATGGAATTGCAAATTGTGCCCGCTGGGTCTGAAAAAAGCCAGAACATCAGCCACACCTGCAAAGAATTTGAAACGTCACGTTGCACTGAAGCATTCCACCAGTCCTGCGAGTGAATGATGATCATGAGAAATAATTTACGAACGGAATGGCAACGAGGCCAACAGGCGCAAAGTTCCTCCTTCTACGTCAAACTGAAAGCAATTTGTAAAGGATGGACCAGAGACCTTCACTCCCCAACAAGTAGACACATTTCTACAACAATACACTGAAGGAGATCTGCAGCAAATGTGTGTGAAGTAGTTCCTCATTTTAATCTGTGGGAACTGAACTTTGAATTAGTCCTGGTGAGGTGTGAACTTGCACAACATTGCTCACCATTATATATAGTTTTTTCACACAAAAAAAAGACACATCACCTTATGGTAAAAAGAAAAACACATATGGGAATTACAAACAAACATTTCCAGCATTCTGTTAGACAATATGCTGATCGACCTCTGCGGGTGATCCCAGAACGTCCCTGTGGACTAATTGCGGCAGGATTCAGTGCCGTAATTGGAATGCTTTTGGGATGTACAAAAAAAAAAAAAAAAGAGCTTCATTAGGTTAAATCAATAAAGACAACTCTTCAAAGGGACACAACAAAGCAGTGTTAAAACTCTTCAGAGCCTCATTACACTTGAATAATGAGTAAATTTAGCTTTGAGTAAACAAAAAACCTCTCTAACCTTGACGTTCGGTTTTGCAATGATGGAGTCAACACTTCACAACATATTTCTTGATAACATTGGAAAATATAGAAATTGACAGCAAGTTCTTAACACAAGTGTACTGGACTGTTGATGCTGGTCCATTCTTCCAAGAGCTCACAAAAGTACCTGATATCCCCCATATTTTCCAGCTTTCCTAACTAATTGTTCCCATGTGTCACATTATGGCTCAATCACCTGAGCTCAGCAGAGGTCACAGACATCTCTATGCCCATACCTCTCTGCTTGTGCTCTCATCCTCAGTGGCAGGGGTCCTATTCTCTCTGTAAATCTGAGCTTGCATGCCATCAATTGTCTAACTGAACAGTTTGACTGATTAAGAAATGTTGGTCAAGGCCAGGCTGCTATTTCTATTCGCCTCAGACACATTTTCTGTCCTTGGCGTCATTTGAGACACTCCACATAACGCAGACCTGTCACTTTTGCCTCATTCTAGTCACCATGTGTGTGTTTTTTCTGTTCCTGGCTCTGTAACTATGTTTTTACTCACTAGGCTGCTCAGACTCTGGGGGGTTATCCTTGCTGCAGTCTTTTTTGTGGCATCCTACAGCCCACATCAGCAACAATGATACTGATCCCCCCTGCCACAGTTAGTGTTGACTTGTTGTCGAATATCATCTCATACCAGCCAAGGTGTGATTCCAGTTAATCATCACCTGCAGGATGTAATATTCCTTGTGCTATTGCAAACATTACCACACATATTGCATCTATTGGACAAACTGAGATGTCACCAGATGTCCCTGTTCTTGTTCAGGGGCATATCCAACAGTCAAACAAACATCAAATTTGGATTTGACATTGTCAAGACAAACTCAGAGTCAGTCCAGTGTTTTCCTCGGAAACAGAGGGTTTGAAAAGCTGTTAGAGTGTCTTCTTGGATGCCTCTATGGTAGATAAAACATCTGCAATCTAGGGTGCCCTTCCAGTGGAGTAAATGGGATGAAGTGCCCTCTAGTTGGACCCTCCAACATGATAAATTACACTCCAGTGGAGAATATGTGATGAAGTACATTAGTTTAGGGTGACCTTACAGAGGAGAAAATATTAATAGGTGACCACATATCTTTAATAGGTGACTGTTAGTAGTTTACAGCATGTTTTATTGCAGAGGTGCAGAAGTTACAATCACATCATAACGTGTTTTAATCTTAACCACAATTGTTTGTAACAATTTCACTCTAAATGTATGACTTTCTGTGTGCTGGTGCCCCACCACATACAGCTGGTTCCCTTCTTAATGTTTTCCACCCCTGCCCCTCAAACATCCTGAGTCTTCCACTGCAACAGTGAACGGTGATATCAGACAGTCCCAGGTTAATATCAGTGATAACCTCCTGACTTATCCTATTCCCCACTCTGCCTGCCACAGCCCTGTTTTCCATCTCCCTCTCTCCCAGTGCTGTGATTCTTGTCACTTGTCATATCTAGACAAACATGAATTTTAAATATTAACCAGCTCTTCAGACAAGAAATGACATCCATCGTGGGACAGTCATGCAGATAGGTGGTCGAGGTGGCGGCAGCTGGAACCCAGCTCAGTGAAACCACATCTGTACACCAACCACAGACATCTCATTAGAGATTTACACTGAGGTGTGACTGGAGTCACATGGCATCAATAAGCCTATAGGGGCAGGAGGGCAAAATCTTTGTCCGTGCAGAGAACTGGTGCATGCAGGCCTACTGTACTGGTTTATATTAAAAATTCATATTATTTCATATTCAGTGTGCTCTACTTGGCTTACATTTAGGCTGCTGTTTAAGCACTGATGACTTAAGTGAACAGAGAATGTCATTAGCCAGCAAGCAAGCATGACTGCAGGAGGGATTAAACGCTGGAGGTCGATGCTGTGGGCCGGGAAGAAGCTGAATGAAAATATAACACGTGACTGAGAATTTTATTTCAGCCACCGCAGCTCAGGAACACCAAGTTCACATCAGGGTTACAGAATCATTAGATTACCGTGCTATCAACCCACCTCGGGCCACAGTCGGGGACATCTCTGTTCATTTGACCCAGAGCCAGAGGCAATGAAGTCATGCCAGAAAAAAAACACTGCATAATACTATGACTCCCCCAGTCACACTGTCTACCAGTGACATCCTGGTTTCCTCATGGAAATAAGGCAGTGTGTTCAAGCATGCCTGTTGTTCCCCAGTGGAGAGAATGGTTCCATTTGGTATTTAAATGGGTCAAACTGTGTTGAGTTATTCATGCTCTGAGTCTTTAGTGCCACTCAGCCTGACAGGCAAGCTCCAGGCTCAACCCCTCTGAACATATACACTCTTCCTGTGCCCTACCCTGATACACCTCCATGTGAAGTATAGCTACAATATACTGGTTTTCAGGGTATTTCACCCATTGTTCATACAGCTGTGTGTGATTTCATCTACATACATAGGACATTACAGAATAACAAAGTTATTTGAATTCAATTATTATGTGCACTAAGTATGGTTAATGAGGCAGAATGCTCATGTAGAGTGAAACTATTAGTTGATATTTGATCAGTCAGCTGACAGAAAATGTTAAGGCAACAATTTTAATAAGTGATAAATCACTGAAGTAACAATAATCATACAAGAAATGATTTTCAGGACTGTAAATAAGTTACTATAACAAAAATGTAAATCAAATGCTTTTAATAATGAAGGCTTGGTTCTTTCTAATCATCAAGCCCCTAGGTTGCTAAATGCAAAAAGATTTGGAAGAGTGGAAATAACTGCAGCCTCTATGTAACCTTGGTTCCAGGTGATGGATGTTTGTATTTCCTCCATCAACAAGCTTTCAGACAGTGCTGTCAGATGTGAGAGGTATCCAAACCCCCTCAATCTCCCTTTGAAATCTGCAGGCTGGCACTCCTGCTTTCATTGACTGCAGGTCACCAGTATCAGCGAGCAATTCAAAAGAATAAGAGCATTGTTCGCTGCACTCAAACATGAGAAAATCCTCGTGAGACAAACATATATATTGTGACGGCCACTGACACACAGTGCTGCATTGTGGGCTTCCACTCCTGGGAGGTGTAAATGATGGAACGAAGGGGAGAGGAGCCACGAACGGCAGCAAGAGGCTGACCCATGATACGCCTGCAGTGAAAGTCCTCACAAAGACCGGCTCACAGTGTAACAAACAGGATGAGATTCTTATCAAGGTTACCACGAAGCAGAGCTTGCCTTCCATTTCTTACAGATTCACTGCCCACAGAAAGGTCATTTCTTGTTGTATCTGAATTGTGTCTGAAGCTCTCGTCTCACACAAAAGGTGTCACTTGAAAATATAAAGAACTCTGCCAGATGAACACCGTTATATTCTTTATCATACTGCATCATAATTTACATCCACTTCCTTTAGATAAGCTTGTCTTAAAGGCTTGTTTTGGCCCCTTGATTTTAATCTACTTCGACACAGTTTACAAATTCCAGTCATGTCTTTATTATCCAAAATGGTATAAATGCCCACAAGGTTGAAATGTGTCTTTTGTTTTTTTAAAGTCTTTTATTAAAATAGCCAATAGGTAGTCAGATAGGCGACGGTTCCAACTGGACTCAAAGCCGGGCTGTTGGGATCACATGGGAGGGGCCTTAAAGCCATTGGCCACAGGGATGCCGTTGGGCTGACACATTTCTTATACACATTCTTAACACCCTTACATAACACCATAATCACCATCAAACAAAAACAACAGCAGCAAAACCAGCACCAAACTCTGCATAAAACTTTAACAAGCTAATACACAATGACGTTGGAAGTTGACGGTCTCCTGATCAGTATTTCCAGTGAGAGTGTTATCTCAGTAACAAAAACAAGAGGTGGCAAGTATCCTTCTTTCTATGGGGAATTTCTGTGCAAAGACTACTAAACTTAAGCTAGAATCAGTAGGATTTGTTAGAGCTGTTTGTAATTGCACCAGAAAGATTGCTGATTATTGAGTCTCATTCCCAGAAGGAAATTTTGGATCGCTAAAGCATCCCGAGCACAGCAAATAAAAATTGCTTGCCTGTTTTGAATATATAAGGAGTAGAAAGTACAGATATTTGGGTTGAATAAATGTAGGGAGTTAAAGTAAAAGGTTGTCAGAAAAATTTATATTCAAGAAGAGAACAGACAGATCTACATAAGTATTTGTGCTTCATTACTTCCCACCACTGCAGGAAACATTGAGAAAATGCAGAATGTCATTGTAAGAGACAACACATCAGAGTCCCTGAGCATTAGTAAAGTTAGAGGTTGAGTTATCTGAATATTCACTTAATTCCCTGAAGATTGTAAATGTTCTGTTTGCTTCAGTTAAGTCTGATCCATCTGCAGTTGCAAAGGGAGAGCCAACAAGCCCCTGATGCTGTTCTTCAGGCCTGGGAAATCCACAGTAATTACACTAATATGGCACCCTCTCAGCAGGCTCATTTGTTTGGCTTCCAATAGAGCCGACCAGATGGTCCCCTGAGCCCTGCGGCCTTCCATATTCATGAGATGAAGTTTGACCCTGCCACCACTGAAGGCCTGACCTCTAGCCCGGACCCTTTAGGACATCAATAGGAAATGGAAGAGGGCAGAGGGAGAAGCACTGCACGAGGTACCCCAACCCCCACCCCCTGCAGTCCCACGGGAGAGTGCCCGACCCCTCTGACTTGAAGGCGCTGGATACGTGAACGTCGGAGTGAGCGCAAGCTACAGGCGAGCCTTCACGCGAAGTTCCCAGGCTCTAGAGGGGCGTCGTCTCTGGAAGCGAACATCTGTCCCAACCACACGCGGTCCGATACACTCAGGGGGTTTGTGGTGCAAAGACAAAGCAAGGGAATCAAACTAATGATGTCAGACCGTGTCAACAGTGGTCAAGAGCGTGGCTGTGAACCCTGACCTCCCTGCAGGATGTTTTCATGGGCATGCAACCTTGGGGAACATTCAGTGGGATTATCAGTCAAGTAAAGACAACATAGTAACTGTAAATCTATGGCTTACAGGATTGATGAATACAGGTTTTGGTTACCAGTTGCCTTTTTTTTCACTCTTAGTCTACATGGTCCTGTCTTGTCCTTTGCATTTAAACAGAAATAACTACAGTGCAGTTCAACACTAGAAAAGGGGAGTGTGATGTTTATTGAGAAAACAAAAAGTGTACATCAAAATCAGTACATCAAAATGACACTGGAATATCTGGCTCATCAAAGGACACAACACACTGTGCTTTGTAATGACAGACAGAAAATGGTTTCAAATTATAGCCACTACACCTGAAAGAACATATGAATTTTCCATTCTACAAGGTCGTAATGAGGCTCTTTATCCAAAGCAACTCACAAACTGTTTACTCTGGTTTATTCTTGATCATACATGCTCAGAGATGGACAGAGTACTCGACCCCAGTACTTGAGTAAGAGTGCAAATACTACTGGTCATAATTTACTCCGTTACAAGTAAAAATAGCTCAGTTGACATGTTACTCAAGTAAGAGTAAAAAAGTACTTGCTTTTAAAGGTACTTAAGTATCCAAATGTACATGCTTTTAAATTTACTTTAAGTAAAAGTAAGAGTAAGAGTAAGAGTAAATTTCTTATTTTTCACATCAATGAATTACTATAATTTTTTCTAAATGAATTTAAGGACCTTTTAACTCTTGTTTCTGAGAATTAACTCTTTGAAACCACCTGCACTGATGTGCTTGCTTTTAGAACCACAATGTTATATAAAGCCTGCAGAAACACCTATAAAAACAAATACAATGAATGGGATCGCAGGAGGACAGCACAGTGATGTTGATAGGTTTTCAATGTAGTAAGTCCCCGGGACACACAGGTGGTGAGTTGAGTGGGTCCCTGGGAAATTCAATGGGTCCCGACTCCCCAGTTAAAAAAATGTATTTCTTTCTTATATTATTCTCTTTCTTAAATTTTATTGAGTGTTTAACTCCTTTGATGGTGGTATGATATGGTTATAATAAACGGATATATTCATGTATGTTCAAAATGTATCTGAAATTAAACAAATAAAATTCCAAATCTGAAAAGTTTATTGCAAAGCAACTGTCACAGTGGCATGACACATGACAGTCAAATCAAACAGCATAGTTGTAGCAACATAAATAGCACCGAAATAAATTACTAAAATTCAAATAGTCTGCTGACCTGTGACCGGTGTAGTAAGCTTTTCAAAAGTGCGGGGGATGGATGTGGTGGTGGTGGTGGTGGTGTTTTTGTTTAACACAATTTTGGGTCGGGGGTGATGATAAATGACACTTAAATATTAAATCTGTGTCTATAATAACCACACCCTGACATGTAAATGTGACATCTGTCTTGATTCGTTTGATTATAATATTTATAATAGAAGCCTACTGAAACTGTACTTTTTCTTTTTTACCATTAAATGTTATTTTAGACATTACCATATTTTATAATGTTCTGTCATGGACTATGTCACTTTACTGCTAACAGAAAAGAGAGCTGCTCACTGCCAGTTGCAGCTTCTTATCCTGATCTGCAGTCTTTGTTAATTTTTTGTCATGATTGTTATTATTAGTACTTAAATTATGGAAGTTAAATCAAGTTATTAATCAAGAGCATAGATTTTCAGTTTGAGAGCATGATTTCATTCCTTTTCAGTGACACAGCTCCTTCGCGTGCTCAGATTTTTTCTCCTCATGCTCACATTTTGTGCTTGCATTTGAATTTCTTCTGCTTTCTTTCAAAAGTGTCTGCTTAAAGTAAAAAATCACATGCCTGTGTTCACATTTCTCCCGCCTGGTCTGTTAAGTGGTTGAGACAAATAAACGCCCGGCTATTATTTGGTATTTTAGGGCAGATCCCGCCTCATCAGCACGAGCTGAACAATAAATCTAACATAGCAAGAGAGGCGGGACTTAGGGCAGAACAGCCAATCATCAGCCGGTCAGTCCCAAAGCCGGTGTCATGTTTGAAGCAGCAACAGGAGAGGGAGGGGGAGAGGAGGCAGCTGCAGAGTGTGCAGACTAAGCGGCCGCAGTAGCGCGTTTGTGCAAAACTGCAGAAAAACTGTATTTGGACTTTGTACAGGGGATCACGTTTGCGCCGAGTAGATGCACAGAGGGTTAAAACAGCGCTTGTCCGGTCTGCTAACAACAAGGTTCCTTTTGCCAGTTACTGTGATTAAACGCGAGTTGTTTAATGTTCACAATGTATCGCTTTTCATGGGAAAAATGAGGTGCGTCCCGGGACGCATGGATAGTGAGTTTAGTGCGTCCTTTCAGATTTTAATGCATCAGGGACGCAGGACGCGTACCTAGCAACATCACCGCAGCAGATGTTGCAGATGCAGATGTTTATTAACAATCATTAAAACTGTAACCAAATGAACATGCACCGTCCAACTAACTCTATCATTTAGCTAAGTTGGGAACTGGAACCCCTTCAAAGACCAATGTTGTCCCCAGACCACTGGTTGAGAATCACTGCTTTACAAAAAACTACATCTGATGCAGCCATTGTCGCGGTTTTGTGTTGACAAACGCAGTCGAGAGCACGGTTATTTTGGTGGTATCCGTATGGGGAGGGATGATGTATTTCCACTTTTACGTAGATCCCAGTGGAGAGCGTGCACTGTGATAGGTTTCCTTCTTTGACAAACACAGCTTGTGTCCAATAGTATTTTAGAAAAAAAAAACCAAAAGAGCAGACCTGAAAGTAACGAGTACTTTTCAGCCTTCCTAGAAATTAACTCGAGTAAAAGTAAAAATATTTGTCTTGGAAATGTATTCAAGTAAGAGTAATAAGTACCAAAGAAATCTAATACTCAAGTAAAGTACAAATCCTCTGGATATGTACTTAAGTACAGTACTCAAGTAAATTTACTCCGTTACTGTCCACCACTGTACATGCTTATTCGTGTTTGTAAAATCTCCCATTTTTCGGAAATTGATCTGTTTCTTCCCATAAGAAATAGCAAAATTAAAATATTGGATCGAATTGTCCTGAACAGAGTGCTGGCCTGGAATATTGAGAGGTTACACGTGGGTTGAGCTGTTGAGCTACATCTCCCTGCAGAGTGCAGCCGCCATTCGGCAGAGAAGGTCCAACATGGCCTGAAACATTTGCACTTGATGCACTTTTGTAAATTCTTTTCACCTTCACTGTAACATATAAAGTAGCAGAGTTTAAAATCCACACTGCAGTCTAAACTCTTTTTTGTTCTCTGTGTGCAAGTTCGGTTCTTTGCTGAGCAGAAAAATTGAGGATAAATCTCCATAAAAAACATCCAAGTGATAAATTAATTTAGTTCCTGTGTTTCTTAAGTAATATACAGTAAAAAAAAAAAAAAAAAAAAAAAAAACTCAGCCAAAACCAACCCACGCAGACATATTGTGTGGCGGAGCTCCTGCTGCTGAGGCAGTGAACTGTTGACATAAATGTATAAGAAATGCACGCGGCTTGTGTTCTTCATTCCGAGAGCACAGCCTGAAGCCGGTTTTAATGAATGCGCCTGTTTACTTGCAGCCATTACGCTGTTACTCATTCATTCCACACATCACTGGCATTTTCACAGTGTGAGTCCCATGGGGCTGTAGTTACCTTGACTCTACCAATCAGAGGAAATATAAGAGGAGAGTGACTCTTGTACGGTACCAGAAAATAAGAGTTTCTATGGTATCAGATTCCGCAAATAAGTTCAAATCTGTGACTGACTGCCATTTAGAGCTTTGTTTTTTAGTTGCCTGCAAAAGTTCCCTTCAATTAAAGGAGACCTATTAAAATGTATGTTTTTCCTTCAGTGTTTTGTAAAAGTTCTTGTGCATGTGGCAGGTATTTAAAATTAAAAAAAGGTCTGCACCAACAGAAGCTCCTCTCTCCGACAGAAAACACTGCTCCTGTAACGCCTCATCAGTAGGCCAGCCTTTAATTCTGTGACTCTGTTACATCATTCTATGTCACCTTTTCACACATTTGCATAATGTATGCCTTGTGGCTAGCTTAGCACTTGAAAATTGATTTAGCACAGCTGCTCTGTTGTTGTTAGCGGTGCCGGTTCAGGCGTGTGGGGGGGGGGGGGGGGGGGGGGGGTTAAAAAGAGCATTGCAGACAGAGGACTATTTTGGTTTACTGCTATTCTAGTAGTAAACCAAAAATAAAACTGGAGACCTGAAAAAGAGCATAATATGTCTTCTCTCAAGGACCACTGTCTGTGAAAACAGTTATATCATTTCCTCCTGGAGGCTGACCTTGGATTGGAGCCGGGACTTCATATTAAATACGAGCCTTTGTCATAGAGTCGGGTGTGGAGCTTGAGGGTCTTGCAGACGCTGATAAGGTGCGGTAGCCTAGATATGCATTATGGAAAGTGTAAGGTCCGGGAACTTCCACAGAAATTTGACTGAGGGAAAGTTTGTGGAGAACGTACCAACTTAACTGACATTAGCTGTGAGTTTGCTAGCGCACTGTGGGGATGTGTGGTGTGGTGTGTGTGTGTGTGTGTGTGTGTGTGTGTGTGTGTGTGTGTGTGTGTGCGTGTGTGTGTGTGTGTGTGTATGGCACAACCTCTAAATGAACTTGGTTTCTGGTACTTTCTGGTTATTCCTATCTCTGTTCCCACTCAACTCTTTTATAAAAGAAGTTTCAGAAAGCCCTGGGACAAGTTTTCATTTCTGCGCAAGGTCAAATCTTCCCAACTCCTCTGCTCACTTTTTGCACTTACTCTTCATGACTTTGTCTGAAGTCATGCTGCATTAATCACGCCTCTGGTTCTGTCGGTAACACACAGAAATGAACTAAAATTCTGGATTCCGCAGCATCACATTCAACAATTTGTGTTAAAATCTCTCTCTCAAGCTTCTGTACAACTTTGAACAGGTGTAATATTAAATCCCTGCAGTGGCCCTTTCAGATATGGTTTCCAAGGCATTCTTCTTATGGTCCATGAGATGAACAGATTAAAGTGATTAGATAACTTGCAGGTACATGAAATATTTTATTATCTAAACTTCCTCAAGGAAGCAGCAGTTCTGAATGGTGTCATTTTTACAACAGTGTAAGAGAGTGCAGAGAGAGTGCAGCGGCTATAGAGGCAGTTTACTGCCCATTCAATGATGTTCCAGTTTTGAATGGTAGTAACTGATATGATTAGATGAAAGTGTGTGTGGCACACACAGTGGTAACCTCTGCTTTTTCTCCTTTAGCTGCTGCGATGGCAGAAACATCAGCACGGTGGTTCTTTATTACTGATTTTATCTGGGTCCGTTCGGCCGCGGCAGTTTACAGGGGCTGTGTGCCTGCGTAGTGGAGATGAGCCAGAGTGAAGATAACACTGCACATCCATCTGACTAATTGGCTCTACAATGCAGCCAGAGGGGGAAAAAACTCTGATTTATAGGCCCTGAGAGCATAGTTTCTCGTTTAAAAAATATCTGTCTTTCTCTATCAGCTTGCGCTCAAGTCTGAATTTAGAGGCCATTTACCAATTAAAGAATTTGGTCCATGATCTCATTTAGGACGCTCTGTCCACAGTGCGTGGTTAATGTATGCCCCTGATAGAGACTGCTATTGCTCAAACTCATTGTGGGCATCTGCTGCTTGCTGAGTGTGTATTGTAAAGCAGAGAAGAGAAACAAATGTGGAACCCAAAGCGATGCCACCTCTGGCAGGCTAAAAGCCTTCAGAGGGGGATTGTACAAAAGAGATTCATCCATATAAGCCGATTACGTTCCTCCCGGAGATGATCATGTAACACTTTATTTGGGTGGCCACGAATTATCCCCCAAATTATGTGCACAATGGGATCCAATTAAGTATTCATTCATAATTTGCAGCCCCTCTCTGTAATTGTCCTCGCACTTGATGGGCTTTACCGGGGACGTTGGTGCTTTAAGTGTCTCTTGCACACGAATTGTGCCCCTGAGAGAATGTCACATGTAGTGCTGACATACTATCTCATGACACAGTGTAGACAGTGCTGTCATGGCCTGTCACACCCCTCTGCACTGCCACCATGGAAACATGTCACAATTTCCACCATCACACACACACACACGTCACAGGAGTTCCTGCCCCTGTCGATTGTGGATCTAGGAGGTGACAGCATGTATATGATCGTGTCATTAGTTGACTTTACATTTAATTGTCAAGGACATTTGATGCATTGGTTGAAAATGTTGCAAAAAGAAATGAAAAATAAAATGTGAATGAGGTGTGTTTCCATCAACTGTGCGAGCAAATAAAAAGATAACAAAGTGAGGTTTTGTCAGAATTTGGATTTAGAGGCTACCTTACGAGGTTTGTTTTTCTGTCAGAGCAAAACTTTCTTTGCAAAATTGTTTTGTTTTCGAATTGTGCCAATTCCATCAATCTTTTCTAATGCATTACTTTAATTACACACAAAAATGTGTCTTGTGTCATGTCAGAGAAACAAAATTAGAATATGTACCCTATTATACATACATTATACACACACATTTGTGGAAGCCCATTTTCGCCAGAAATGTCCTTCATTATGAAATTAAAAGTCAGATTTTTATGAAAAGATATGGGATATTTAAGGTGCGTGCGGTCTCAGTCAGAATTTAGCAACTCAAGGCTCATATTACCCTGTGTCTTTACCACTTTCTATCCAACATATTCTATAAAGAGTTTAAATAGCTTCATGAAAAGAAAAGGCGACTGTTCTTGTTGTTTTTTCTTGCCCTGATAGAACTGTCAGTTTAACATGAAGCCAAAGCCAGCGGCGGTTAGCTTAGCTTAGCATATGAATGGGAAACAGTGAAACAGCTCGGCTTGGCTTTGTCCAAAGGTGATAAAATCCACCTACCAGCACATCTTAAACTGCCTAATTGACATGTTATATCTCATTTGTTAAATGAATATAAAGCCTGTATGTAAAAGTGTCAGCGTGTCTTTTTACAGGAGTTGTGTTCAGGACCTTGGCCGGATGCAGTGACTCCTTGATAAACCTTGTTAAAGCACAAATCAACATTCTTACATTTTGGGGTTTTTTTCTATGGATAAAACAAATTAGATGTTACTTGTGAGTGAGCTTTAAAGATGCTGGTAGTAGATAAATATTTGATGGTGAAGTGATCATTAACGGGTAACATCTATCGAAGCTTTATAAATCTTTAACCAAATTTTGGGTTGCAAGCTTGTAAAAAAAAATCCCTTTGGCGAGCGCACATCCTTATCAAGCATCAGGTCAGCATCAGTAAAAATCCACTTTCTCTAAAAGCAAATATCTACCTCAGTGCTCCAATAAAGAGCCCTTGAACTCACTGTGACTCTTGGGTAAAGCAATAACGTGTGGGATGCAGACATTTCAGCTCCGACTAAGACTCACTTGAGGATCCCGACACACTTCTCTGTTGCGGGGATCGAGGGTGGCACAGTCGATATCCCACAGATGGTGCGGGAACAATGCGATCCACGCAGCCAACAGTGCCTCTTGACTTATTAGCTGGAATGGGAGGCCTGGGGTAAATGGGGGGAAAAGCACAAGGTAGAGAGGTGGTAAATGATCCCACAGCTGTAGGAACAGGAGACGCCGCATTAGACCTGTAATGAAGCGCTGAGAGGCTACAGCCCGTAGGAAGCTTTTACTTTCAGAGGCAGGTTAAAGCTGAAGGGGAGCTGAGTGCTGCGTGACACTGGAAAAGACCAAAGCAGTGTCAATTATCCACTATCACTGATCAGGTGACCTAAGGGTGGTTCAATCAGCAGGTCAATAAGAAATGTTGACCCTTGACCTTACTCCATGACCTCCATTGGTACGTCTGCCATCGGACTGGCACGCCTCATTAAACTGCGGAGTTGGTTTAATCAGTTTGATGGCAATGAAACCATTAAGGAAAATTCATGTGCTTGTTTTGCATGTAATTTATCATCCCAACAAACATCCTGTAGTGATGCCATTAGTTTGTCAGGGGTAGATGCATCCATTACATTTTGTTTACCACAGCTCCAAATGTACGCGCACAAGTACCAGGGCTTATTAATGACGGAGGCTGCGGACGAATCTGTGCAAGGTTAAAAATGCAGCTAAGACGACTACACCGCAGAGGTCAGCAGCAGCTTCACTCGCAACTGTGTTTTTACATCAGACAAAGACTCAAACATGTATTCGTGTGCACACACATTTACACAAACACACACACACACAGATACACACACGCCCTGAGGTTGTACTGTATAAACTGCGGAGAGCGACAGACCTGCTTGCCAATCATGTGGCCGCTCTACGATGATTGATTGGTTCCACTCGGTGCCCCCACACCATCAGTCAGGGGGAGGAGAAACCTTCATCAATATTAATAATTTTCTCATCTATATTCATATCCTCATTCATATTCATCGCTGGCTACACAGAGCAGATTAGGGGGCTTTGTGTGCATTTCTGCGGATCATTGTTTGAGATGAAGAGGTGAAGGACTGCCATGCTCCGACTGACATTGACACCGCTCAGTGTCCGCAGGTTGTGTTAAATTTTCCCCTGAAGAGAAACCGGCCTGAGCGATTTTTGAGGGATTTATTTGAATTAATTGTACAAGTTTATGCGCATGATTTACGCATAGCGTCAAACTTTAGCAATTTGTGAAGTTTTCACATTGTTTGATTATATTCAGTAGTCAAAGTGTTGTTTATTTTTTTTTTAAATCAATGCTCCCTTGTATGATTGCTTTATTGCTATTATTGATTGTGTTTCAACAGAGAAAAGTCTAAATGGGAACTGTGTGTGTGTGTGTGTGTGTGTAGTACTAAGAGTCCTCAGCCCTGTTAGCAGCCCTGTGAGGCAGAACAGAGCTTTCAGAAAAATGCTAACGTCAGCATGCTAACACACGCTCAAGAAGACTGTACTAACCTGCAAATGTATGGCAACATTTACAATGTTAACCACCCTAGCACACTGTGTGAACATGCTAATGCTTGTAATTCTAGTTAGCACCATAAATACAGCTGAGGCTGATGGAAATCCATTTTAAAAACACCTCTGAACTCTTGACCTGGTGACACTAGAAGAAAAGTAGGTGGATTACCGAAGTCATGAGGATCTACTGTATCCTCTGGGCACTATAAATATCTGTACCTCTATCTGACCTCATTCCATCCAATAGTTGTGAGGACATTTCAGGTAGGTGGATAAGAATGTAGACACCAAATGTAATCAAAATCAATCTGATACTTGATGATGCCGGATGACAAATAAAGACGCATTCTCCGAGACACATTAATGTCCAGTGTAGACGTTGAGATATTTTACTGGATAAGAAAAAGTGTTTTCCTGGGGGCAAGCAATGAAAAGTCAAGGGGTCATCAAAGTCATTAGAATTCATCATCTGCTTACAATAAATGTCTGTGGCAAAATTTTATGGCAATCCATCCAATAGTTGTTGAGACATTTCAGTCAGGATTGACTATAAAATGGTAACTGACCAACAGACCAACATCTATAGAGACCAGCTATGCCAGATGGGAAATATTAAACTATGATGCTAGAGGCTTCAGATGATTGTTTTTTGGGGAAGATTATACCTGAGTTATAATGTATAGTTTCACAGAAGACATATTTAGACACGTTTTTGACACACCTGCAAATGTTCCCACATCAGGTTGTTATAGCCTAATGATAGATAAATAGATGTAAGAATTAATTACAAGACAACACAACTGTTCATATTCTGCATAAAACAGTTAAGCCCATAAGCTGAGCTAGTTGAAGGAGACATTTTGTGCTCAATTTCAGGAACATACTTTTATTTTGGGCTACTACTAGAATAAATTGACACACTCTAATGTTCAAACTAATCGATAGGCATAAATTATGCAAATGTGTGACATAAGGATGTAGGGTGATGTCACAAAGTCTCAGAATCAAAGGCAGGACTACTGACGAGGCATTTCATGAGCTGTGTTTTCTTTTGGAAAGAGGAGCTTCTGTTGGTGCGGACTGTGACCTTTTTTAAATTTCAAGGTGGTTTACATGCATGGCAGCCTGTACAAAACACTGAAGGAAAGGACAATCAGACTCCTTTAAACAATTAACTGGTCCTTCGTGATAAAATTTAAGCTCCACCTGCAAGTTGCTTCAAATGACTGTTCAGTTGCAGGATAGAGAGACAATAAATGTTAAAAAGTGTCAAATTACCTTACATAATGGCAATTTTGGCATTATTGATCATACATTGTACAGAGGGCGAAGATATCCCTGCTAGAGACGCACTGCTACTCACTGTCTTGTAGTAGTGACAGCTTCCAATTGTGTTTCAGACCTGACTCAGTCATGTCGCTCGGTCCCCGGTGCTCTGTAACTGTTCCTCCAGCTCTTCGAGGAGGAAGGGTTAATCCCAGCACGGAGGAAGCCCAATCAGACAAGACTGGACACACTCACCCTCATTACTCATTATCACTCACTGCGAATAATTCACTCAGCTGTCCGACTTTGATTAATAACGCCACAGTTACGTGAAAAGAAAGATTCTTTAAAGATTGGCCAATTAATTTCCCCTTTTTCAGAAAAGGTATGTGTGCTTTCCTTTGTTGTTCTTTTCTTTTAACTTACACTCCGTCCCCCTCTCTTCCCCTCTCCTCCCACTGCCCCTCCTGACCACCTCTCCTCTAATTTCTTCCACCTGTACTGTTCATTTTCCCCCCAATCAGCCTGTAATGGGCTGTTTCACACAATAAGAGAGACAGGCTGGTAAAGCTTGTTAAAAATTTACTTTTGTGCTCATCATTTTTAATGACTTTGTTCCCCCCCACCTGTGTTTTGTATGATAACTCTCACTGTAATAGATTACCTTGTGCCTCACTTAGTGACACATCTGGATCCACAGTACCTGCCTCGCTTCGGCATGTCTTGCGCGTGTGTGTTTTACTGTGGATGCTAAAGTGGAAAATGTTTCGTTTTTCACACAACAGGCCTAATCATATAACTCCAGAGGTCCTGTGTCCTCGCTTTTGTCTCAGCGCCTCTTTTCTGTAACTGCTGTAATCAGCAGAAAATGCTTTTTCATCGCCTCCACTTACAAAGCCCTCTGTCTCTCCTACGCTCAGCTGAAAGAGATAGTAAGAAGAATCTCTCCTCAGGCAGCAGGTGAGAGAAGCAGGACAGGGCTGTGAACCGCTTTGTCCTCGGAGACGCATTACTTCACAGACTGTACTTTAATGTTCTTTTCACTAACCTGTGTAATGAAAAGTCATGCTTGTTCAAAACACCAAATTCTAATGACTCCTAGATTTGAACATATTTCTGTCTTAGCTCCCCAGCAGTGCTATTCTATTCATGCAGTGTGATCCTAAAATGCTGCACTTATGCATATGAGATAGTACACAGTCTAAACAAACCGTATAAACCCCCATGTCCCACTACATGCCTTACGTTCTCAGCAGGCCGCCTCTGCAGGAAACAGAGCTGAGTGTCTTCTCTTTGACATAAACTCCCAGCTACTGTCAAGGACGCTGTCTTTCCTGTGATTTTCAAATCCAGCCTTAAAACCGGTTTATTCTTGCTGTGCATAACTTTTTCTAAATTCAACAGGATTAAACTGTCTCCACAGTTATTTTACTGCAGCATTGGTAAGTCGTTATAGTTATAATTTAGTGGATGGGGAACAGGAGTCAGGGTTTTATGTTATTTTGCTTTCTTGTGTCTCCTGCCGACACCAATTCTTTGTAACATGAACTGGGAAGAGCCTCCCAACTAACTCTACGTGGTTCAGTTGGTCTCTGAAAACCAATGTTTTCATGTATCACTTTTGACTTATTACACTGAGCTGGATACATCTAAATGTCTCCTAGGCTCTACCCCATTAAAGGGTAACTCCACCAATTTTTACAGGTCTTGGCGAGTACTACTGCATATTAGAAAAAAGAAGTATACAGACTTTTGTGGCTCCAGAGGAAGCTGCATGTAACCAGTTGCATTGTAGGTAATGTAGGCAGCAGGTTTCAAAAAGCAGTCCAATGGTCTAGCATTGCACTCCTCTGACACTGTTGGATTCATTATGGATAAGACAAATGATCTTATCTTAGATGATTACCCAAAATGCAACTTAGCCACTAAGTGACATCACTAAATTGACATCAATTAATCAGATTACATGCAGCCACAAAAGACTTTATACTACATTTTTCACATATGCACAAGCCCTCCCCAAGATCTGTAAAATGTGTGTAGTTAACCTTTAAGCTCCTGTTGGACCCCCAGCTGTCTGATATTGTCCATATTTCATGTGTCCCTCTCCCTGTAGTTGAAGTCGATTCTTTGTTATAAAGTATGTCGATGTCGTCTCCGAGAGCTTGATCTGAGATGGTAGCCATTGTCGATGTGCCTTTTAGAGCCCATTAGACATTATATGGGATACTGAGCAGCACAAATACACTTGATTTGACTTTGCTGAGCACCATGTCTTCAAATAATAAGAGTGGAGGCAATGATAAATCACAGAGTCTGAACAAGCAGGAAGAGCAGAGGCAGCTGCTGACTCGTCTCTGGTCCTCTCCATGATGCTTTAAAAAGCCCTGTACCATCTGGGTGGAAAAACACCAGTTATTTAAATGTGGATATGAGGCAGAACTGCCAACATTGTCTGTGGGTGTTGGCAGCAAACACACTGAAAAAGTTCGCCTACACTTAGTGGTGGTACAGTGTCCAAGAAAGTAACTGAAGTAGCTAAAATAGCCTTGAGCAATGTTCTGAAAATTATAAATCCATATGAGGGGAGATGTTCTGTTGTTATCACAAAATCTTTGTCACTAAAATGCATCTTGTATTGTATCTTCCTTCTCTGGGTTGAAACTGCATTACATTGCATTGGATTGGATTGCACTGTATGTTCCAACAGACTATTGGGTCTATTGGACATAAAGAGCCATTAGCTAATATAAAGCAAAGCTGTTAAAGTCATCAGTGTGATGTTGCTGATCAATAATACACCTCAGAGGTATAACTGAGCCTGTTTCAAGAGTGTAAAAATTACAAATATTCAGTTTTGCTGATGAAGTTTGAAAGCCCTCGAAGACGAGAGACATTAAACTGATGAAATTGTCTTTTTGCTTGCACATCAGTTTCTGTTCCACCTAATTATTAATTTCTGCAGTCACACAGTAATAACACAGAAAAACAATTCTATTTAAAATCCACTCTCATATGCTATCATTATGCCAAAAAACAATACCCAACAATTTCACTTTCGAGCTTGGAGAGAAAATAAAGTATTACTGCTTGCTCAGCTCGTTTCACTTTGTTCCTTCATTTTTCCCCCTCCCCTCTGCTCTTGTTTGCTCTGCAGCAGGAAGCATCTGATTAAAAACACAATCAGCACGACCGTGGGCACTGTGCCTTCTAATCTAACCATAATGGGAGTTTACCATGCATTATCTCTGACTGAGATTTAATGAGACTTTAGCATACATTATCTCATCATAGAGTGAAATTTAATAGCAGTATCTAGGGGGCATTTGCGATCCCATCTGTATCTCTCTGCCAGGTCTGATGCAGAGGAAGCAGCAGCAGGAAAGGTGAGACCAGACTTGTCTTGAGCTGCAGAGTGGGCTTGGATACATCCCTGCAACAGATGCTCTACCTCTGTTTGCTGTCGGGGCCGGGATGATTTTCCATCTGGTTGCTTTGCCCTTGTACGTTAGTTTGGAACATCAAGGTGGCGCAGTGAGCAGAGAGCCTCTCTTTCAACAACCGTAGAAGGCCCCGGCTTTAGCCCCTTTGCCAGCGAGCATCACGCTGTTGAGGTGTCCTTGAACTAGACTGCGAATCCTGCACAGCTTCAGGGGAGCAGTAAAGACTAGTTTCTGTGGCGATCAATGGATTTTCATGGGAAACTTTCTCGTCAAGGATTTTACAAAACAACTAATTAAGCAAGCTGGAGAGATTTCAGTGACACTTTCTATGAAGCCCCTGTCTATAATGGGTTTTAACACAGTGTGAACATACTTATTATGCATTATTATAAACCTATACTGCACTCAAAAAATATATTTCCCTAAAAAGTTTGTAGAATTGTTGGATTACGTTTATGTACATTGTTCTCATTTAATGGTTTTTCTTTATTTTCATGACTATTTACAGTGTAGATTCTCACTGAAGGCATCAAAACTATGAATGAACACATGTTGAATTATGTAGTAAACAAAAAAGTGTGAAATAACTCAAAACATGTTTTATATTTTAGATTCTGCAAAATAGCCACCCTTTGCTTTGATTACTGCTTTGCACACTCTTGGCATTCTCTCGATGAGCTTCATGAGGTAGTCACCTGAAATAGTTTTCCATCAGTCTTGAAGGAGTTCCCAGAGATGCTGAGCACTTGTTGGCCCTTTTGCCTTCACTCTGCCCGCCATCTCATCTCAAACCATCTCCACTGGGTTTAGGTCAGGTGACTGTGGAGGCCAGGTCATCTGGCGCAGCACTCCATCACTCTCCTTCTTGGTCAAATAGCCCTTACACAGCCTGGAGGTGTGTTTGGGGTCATTGTCTTGTTGAAAAATAAATGATGGTCCAACTAAACGCAAACTGGATGGGGTGTCATGTTGCTGCAGGATGCTGTGGTAGCCATGCTGGTTCAGTGTGCCTTCAATTTTGAATAAATCTCCAACAGTGTCACCAACAAAGCCACACCATCACACCTCCTCCCCCATGCTTCACGGTGGGAACCATGCATGTAGAGACCATCCGTTCACCTTTTCTGCGTCGCACAAAAACACGGCGGGTGGAACCAAAGATCTGAAATTTGGACTAATCAGACCAAAGCACAGATTTCCACCGGTCTCATGTCCATTCCTTGTGTTTCTTGGCCCAAACAAATCTCTTCTGCTTGTTGCTTTTCCTTTGTAGTGTTTTTTTAGCAGCTATTTGACCATAAAGGCCTGATTCGTGGGAGACTGAACAGTTGATGTAGAGATGTGTCTGCTACTAGAACTCTGTGTGGCATTCATCTGGGCTCTAATCTGAGGTGCTGCTAACTTGCGATTTCTGAGGCCGGTGACTCAGATGAACTTATCCTCAGCAGCAGAGGTGACGCTTGGTTTTTCTTCCTGGGGCGGTCCTCATGTGAGCCAGTTTCATCGTAGCGCTTGATGGTTTTTGCAACTGCACTTGGGGACACATTTAAAGTTTTTGCAATTTTCCGGACCAACTGACCTTCAGTTCTTAAAGTAATGATGGACTGTCGTTTCTCTTTACTTAGCTGATTGGTTCTTGCCATAATATGAATTCTAACAGTTGTCAAATAGGGCCTTCAGCTGTGTACCAACCTGACATCTGCACAACACAACTGATGGTCCCAACCCCATTAAGATGATTTTGACATTTAAAAAGGTCAAAGTTCACACCAACAGAAGCTCCTCTTCTGTGACTTTGTGACAACACCACTACGTCACCACGTAAGAATTGATTCAGCACAGGTTCTCTGTTGTTGTTAGCTGTGCTGGCTCAGGCTGACCAATCACAGCAGAATGGGTATTTGGGAGGGCAGGCCCTAAAGAGAAAGGGACTAAAGCAGAACATTTCAGACAGAGCGAGAATACAGTACTGCAGCGACGGACAGAATGAGAAAACTGACGTGTTTTTTAGTATTTAAAGGGATAGTTCGTTTTTTTTTAAGTGGGGTCATATAAAGTACATATCTATAGTCGATCTGTTTCCTACCGTAATCACCGATCAGCGCAGCCTCAGTTTGGAGAAGTAGAGAGCCGCTCCAACCCAGACGCTCAGCTTTGTACTGCAGTGAACGGGGTTCAGCAAAAAAGCGAAATTAACCACCTAAAACAAGACTCACCTAAAAAATTTTGCATCAGTTCAAGTGTACGTTGTAAAGGTAAAATTCACACCGCTTTACATCACGGTCAGACCGTGCTTTCTTTTGGCACTATATTTTCTCAACCACAGAACCTCCGTATCCCTACGCACTACTAGCGTAACTGGGCAACAGCTAATCTGCGAGCGGTGGCTGGACGAGAGGTTTACTTTCGATAAAAACGAAACTTAACTCTCCGTATCCTTCCACATTAGCGCTCATGCGTAGAGATACGGGGGTTCTGCGGTTGAGAAAATGTAGTGCCAAAAGAAAGCGCGGTCTGACGGCGATGTAAAGCGGTGTGAATTTTACCTATACAACGTACACTTGACCTGATATAGATTTTTTTAAGTGAGTCTTGTTTTAGGTGGTTAATTTCGCTTTTTTGCTGAACCCCGTTCACTGCAGTACAAAGCTGAGCCTCTGGACTGGAGCGGCTCTCTACTTCTCCAAACTGAGGCTGCGCTGAGCGGTGATTACGGTAGGAAACAGATTGACTATAGATATGTACTTTATATGACCCCACTTCAAAAAACCAGAACTATCCCTTTAAGTGTGTAGACATATTCCACTAGTAACCCAAAATAAAATGTTGAACCTGAATATGAGAATAATACGTCTCTTTTATGTAAAGTCAAGTAATGTAATGATATCCCTGCCAAAGGCAGATGTCATGCGTAGGTGGTCATTGTTTGCTTTAAGTAAGGTAACAACGTAGTGTATAATGAATGATTACTTATTCGGTATAATAATGTATAGACAGTGATGTGATAATGAGTTAATTTTTCAAACATTGTGAATATTAATGAGTGCTTGTAATTATAACAATACAAAGCTTTATGTTCATTATAAAGCAATGTAAGTACATTCGTAATGCATTATAATGCATATAGAAATGGGCTAGCAAAGCTGCCCACAAAAATCTCCTTCTCACATCATTGGATCATGCTTATAGTCCAAGTACAGTGACAAGAAAAGCGTATCTAGAACATAGACCTTTACTTATAGTTGTGGAAAACTGGAAAAGCATCAAGTCTGATTCATTCACCTCTGCCGTGTTGCAGTTGTCAACTGTTGCTAAACAAGAGTTTTATAGTAACCACATGTCATCCCATGCGGCACACAGTGTGCTGCAGTACACGTTGTTGGTGATGGAGACAGAAATAACGGCCACATGTTGAAGGCATGTGACAAAAACGACCTCTGCGGTGGAGAGCCTCGTCGAGTGTGGGTCAGAGCTGTGATGGAAAAATTGATGAATAATTGATTTTACTCTAATGGGTGCGTTTGTGTGCGTGAGTGTGCACTTTAACATGTGCACTTGTTGATATTCACTGCACTGTACTTGTTGTGTGACATAACATCACTGTTTCTTGTACAGCCTCTTGTTTCTTTCTCTCTCCTAATATTTAATTGGAGCCTTTGATGTGGAAACAAAAACCACTAATTATGTCATGAAAGCAGGTGATGGACACATCTTTCCTCCCTGCTACAGTATATATTTAGAGAACACTGCTGTGCATCAAGAATGGCAGGCAAGTGTTCACCTCGGCATGTCAGCCTGTCCGCAGGTTTCGCTGCTGACATTATTCCTGCAAACCTAATTAGCGATATCATACCATCAGCCACAATCTCTTAAACGCATGACAAGCAGCCAGGAGGGGAGTGTGAAGGTATTAATATTTATGGCTCCATTCAGTAGTGAACAGAGAAATGGACTAAATTAGCAAGTCTAATGCTTTGCAATGCTGTAATCCACTGCAAGGGGAGAAAATTGATACAGTAAAGCCATCGGTGGAGTGCTGCCATCAGGCTTGATTTCAGAGCTGAGAGGCTCTATTTGTTGGTGTTTACCTTGTGCAGTGCTGCACATTCAGAGCGGCCGCGCCGGTTGAGGCTGTATAAACTACAGATGGTTCGGGCATCTGCATTACGGCATTCGTCTCTTTCTCTCCCTCTCCTCCTGTCTCATTCTCCATCCTACAAACTTTTAATGAGTCATAATCTGTGTATGGAAGTGATTAGATTTAATGAGGTGCCAACAACCTTGGGTTGACTCAACTCAGCTGCAACACGCTCACTAATTTGTGATGGAGCAGAAGCCGAGCCGCGGACCTTGTGACAGAGGCACTATGCAAGAGAATACAGGATTAAGCTTCTCAAAGTTTGCCTTTTTTTATTTTTTCTTCCCTTTTTTGATTTCAAGACCCGCCGTAATTGGCAGTGATGTCAAGTCTCAATCGAGAAGCCGGGAAAGGAGAAACTTTCATGTTAGTATTCTGTAGTTGAAGTTTGTTCTCGTGGCTTCCCGGGAGTCGGGGGTTCTCAAAAATATCAAAGATGGCTGTGAAGATGGAATAACAGCTATATGGACCTCTGAAGGGGGAAGACAAGATGGAAATTCTGGTTTATCACATCCAGCACATATGGTAGCTGTGTTGGGCGAAATAACAACTATCAATATCGCCTGCCTTTTTGCATTTTGTGACTAGGTGTTCAATGGAAATTTATGAAAATGAAAGAGGTAAGCTACAGTGCGAAGACAAATTCAGCCAATTTGGGTGAAATTGGCTGAATTTATCCTTCATTTGTTTCATTCGTGAACTTCGTTGTCAAGATAAAACATGCCCTACCTCAATTCTTGTGACTTACGTGACTGGAGATGCTTTCATTAACTCATTATGGGCAATGTACAAATCACCCAGTGTGGAATTTATGACTTAAGACACAGAAGAACGAGCAGGCAACAATAAAACACCTCGTGTGTAAACACTTATTAGAAACCGCTAATCAAGTGTGGCCTGTCTCCGTGTTTTTTCATCATCTAACAGACTGTCAGACACATCAAACTGGTGTAGTGTAAAGCTTCATTGGGATGGCTGAGTCATGAGGCCTGGTCTCTCTGGAAGGCTACTGCCTTCACTTCACACTTGACAAACCGGTCTCTGTCAGGCCATAGGGCAGTGTGCTGAGCGCTGCCTTTCCACCAGTAATGAGCTCCTTTAGCAAATCAGCTCTAGTGCATGTTTTCAATCGGATGCACTCTCTTCTTTCTCTCTCTCCCTCACACAGAGTGTTGCCATGATCTTACTGTCCTTGATCTGGGTCATGCTCTCAGCGGTTGTGAAGGGCTCTGTGTGTGTGTGTTTGCGTGCATGCGTGCCCGTGCGCTGCTGCAGCCCCTGACTGAAAGCACCAGAAATGTGGGTCCCCTGTTGTGAAATTCATCTGCTGTATAATGCGGTGACAAACAGCAGGGGTGGAGGCATCACAGCTCTGAGTAATAACAGGCAGAATAATGTAGCAGTGTATAGAATCCTGAGAGAAATGCACAGAGGTCTCCATTTGTGCTTCTCGCTGTAAGTACAGCATAAAGCCCTGTGTGCATTCAGACGAAGGAGCACAACCACGGCCGCGACAAAAATGCTCCATAAACTTCGTAACGTTTAACTTTTCCTGCGCCTCATTAAAACCAATAAACCACAAAAATGAGGTGTGAATCCTAAGAGGGTGGAAATAGTTGGATTTAATGATCAGTAAATGTGTGTAGCTACTATAAGCAGAGTGAATATGTTTTTGTAACTGCCTCAACAACATAAAAATGGATTATAAAAAAAGCCAGACTGGCATTTCAGTGGCTCGCAGGTGATCTGACATAAACATAAATTCAGCTTTTCCAGTTAATTAGGGGATAAGCACAGGATACAATCGTGTGAGTGTGAAAAAAAAAATCTCAAACTGCTGAGGCACAATTTGTCTTATCTCAGGGGAGGAAAACAAAGCAAGTCCCTACAACAGCTGTCTTTGCTTTGTTTCAAGCAGTTTTAAACAGGTCAGACCTGCAGTGTTAGCATGCATTCTTGGGAACTATGGCTTTTTGGAGCACTAGTGCACAAAATGTACTTCCTCAAACATCTGCAGACTGAAATATATTGACTCCTGGATGGATGGATGGATGGATGAAAGATTCCCATTGATGTTGGTGATCCTGACTTCTCCTCTAGCGCCACCATTTGTGGCTCTAAGGATGGAAGAACTGTCATACTTTAATGATCCCCTGACCTTTCCTCTAGCGCCACAAGCGGGGAAAAAATATCAAGTGTCAATACATTTGGTTTATCACTAAATACTTGCAAACATAAATAACCATCAAGCCACAGCTCTGCTTTGTGTTTTGCAGCTGCTAGCTAGCAAGTGAAATTACGATTGTGAACATGGTAAGCATTACACCCATACATTTCTTTAAAGTTCTTATAGTGGCACTCCTAGGGCTCCATACAAGCAGATGATAACGTGTCATCCAATGCCAAGAGTCGGCAGGCTTTCCTTCCAGCCATGACCGAACCAAACATTCTGTTCGGGTGGAATTGAAGACACACTCTTGGCGCTCTGTGGCATGATTGCCTTTTAGCTACTCCTTCATTGTCAAATGAGCCAAACCTCCTCTCCACCCTCTCTTCTTATGAGACCAGTCATCTATCTCTCTCTGACTCATTCTCTCAAATGGGAACCGCTCCTCCTTATTCACCCAGCGGAGAGATTACAGGCCGGAACAGATGAGATGAAGCGCTCAGCAGTGCTGAGATATGGACCTACAGTCCGCAGCAGACAGAGAAGGAGATGATGACATTGTCCTGATGTGCTGAAATTTTAGTTAGGCCGAAGTGTGTCATAGTTTGATGCCAGACCTCTCATACAGTCATTTGGAAAAATAAGAGATTGCTAACAGATCGTTAAAAGAGATTCCGGAGCCAAACTAGTTTGAAAAGCCGAAGAAAAAAGCCAGCACACAGTGTCCTTGTTGCCATGTCCTTGTAGTAGCAGTCAAACCAACTGATTAATGATCCAGGAGTAAGAAACACACACAAAAGGCGAGCAGGTACTTTGGGAATCAATTCATCACACTTTATTTTGTGTGACCCGAGCTGATGTAGTGGCGAGAGAGCAGTACAATACACTCTCAGCACAAATGTATTAGTGGAGTATAGAACACATACATGCTCACACACAGAGACTACAAGTCCACAGTAAAGAAATCAAAATGGTGTGTGTGTGTGTGTGTGTGTGTGTGTGTGTGTGCACAAATTATAGCTTGGCTGTTTGATTTCTCTTTTACTTACATTTCTTTATTTACACTGCATGTGATTGAATCCAACAAAGTGTCAGACTGCAGCACCACAGGGTAAAGGACATGTTTGGGTTACACCATGCTATGTTTAGACATACTGAGGACGTTTCATTAAGTGTGAGGTCACTAGGCCATCCCTCTGAAGACCTGCAGGTGCTGGTTGAACTGGTCAGCGTTCTGTTTGGCCGTGAGGAGCTGCTTTTCACACCACTGAACCAGAGCCTGCTGCAGCATCTCCACACGCGCACCTTTGAAACATGAAATCTGGGAGAAACACGCCATATGCATGTTAATACACACAGTCAACAAACAGGGTGTTCCACACTTGGTACACTTGAGACGGGTGGTCCATGTGCTTTACCTCCTGTTTAGCCACTCCGCAAATGTGCTCAAACTCTGTCTCTGCGGCTTTCTTCACCTCCTCCATCTGATGAATATGAAGCGCAAGTCATCATCATTATATACTCTGTCTTCATCAGAGTGAATGTTAAGATTATATTTGCATCTGATGCCTTCTCATCTTTATCATCTACCACTGAATCATCTCAGCAGAATATTACTGACACCTGCTGGTCACAAGAAGGCATGCACATCTGTTTACATGCTGAAAAGAAGCATTTTTAAAAAGTGGAGAATAAATGGAAAAAACAAAAAAGGTCTCCTTTAAAAGAAAAAAAAAAAACAAACATGTTTTAATGGCATATTAACCATATTCAACAGGTTCAAACGACTGGGTCACTCGCTCATCAAACCGTGTCCTTATAGGCGACCAGTCCTCCTTATTACACCTGTTTACAACTAAAGCAGTGGTTATATCTTATGAGAACAATTCTCTCATATCGTCTTTTCCCCCTTGAAGGTGCTACACTATTGTGTTAGAGACAGATGTAATGTGATTACACTGCCCCCAGCACTGGTCATACACTGGTCACAGATACTCACAGCAGCCTTCTTCACAGGTTTGGCCCTCTCTGCGTTCCTTCTGGCAGTCTCTAACTCCACTAGTTTACATGTTCTCCTGAAGAGCATTTCCTGCATCAGACATAATGTTACACAGGAAAACATTAGTCAGTCTTGTCAGTGTCACATGTCATATATCAATAGAAGGCCAGGATTTGAGGTAGATGGAGAGACAAGATACATGACTTTGACACACCTTTTCTGCCTCCTGGTAGCGGGACTCCAGGTCCAGGCCCAGCCCAAGAGTGTTCACGTTGTTCTCAGCCACACTTGTTATATTTTTCTGCCCACACAAAAAGCGCATTATGTGCAGCTCATTGGCAAAGCAATGGTGCCTTATATTATTTATCTACTTCTGTTTAAAAGAGAATTTACCTTCATAGATTCAAAGAGTTCTGATAATTTCACGCAAGCCCTGAAACAGGAAAGCATTTTTTAAATATATATACATACACAACTGATTTATCATAACTTGTGTGCAACGTTCTTAGGCGTTTACTTTAAATACACATGATATTGGCACAGGACCAGAACTATTATTGTCTCACTTAGAGAAAGCCTGTTTGTCAGGATCCTCCCCTGGTTCCACACACAGATGTAGAGCAGCCGAGAAGTGCCCACATGCCACTGCTATTTCTACAAACAAAAAGAACATGGAAGGCACTTAATCGTCAGATTCCAATACAGCAGAGACAAATACAATGTGCTGTGGACCAAGTAGACTCCATATCTTCTGGCACTTTTTTTTTTAAAAGCAGCAGTTTTCTTACTTTGCTCAGTCAGCACCACATCCAGGAATCTCTGTGGGACAAACAAAAAAGTTAGAAGTCACACATTCCATAATCAGACAGGACTGTGTATCTGCATGTTGTGAGGAGAAAGGGAAAAACAATCTGTATCACCTCAGCTGCAGTCTTGGTGTAGCCAGTTAGAATGAGGTTATGATCACGTTCAGTTTGGAAGAACTCATCCACATCCTGCAGGCACGGAAATGACAGCATTAAAACCTAACATGCAGGTTTAAACGCTATAAACGTCTGTCTGTATGGGTCCCACTGGTGTACCTTATGGCCTTCTTTCCTCATCCCTTCCACAGCTTGGCTCAGGCGGTTGAAAATGTTTTTCCTCGCTCTCTGTCTGCCTGGAGGCTGCGCACAAAGACACAAACAAGCTTTCCAAGTTAATACTGTTTAAACAGTGTATGAAGTCTTCCCAGCAGGACTCACATGTTCTCAGAACGTCTGAAGGTGTTTTTTGGCTCATGCCACTGCAAAATCTGCTAATGCTCATTATGCAGCACTGCAGACTCAATGAAAATTTGTCTGAACTCACTGTATCATCATAAAAGGAGAGAAACAACCTGACACTCTCTAACTTTGATACAGTGTGAAGGCAGAATTACTGATTGTGTGTAACTGAATACACACATACCTTTGTTTATATACATTTATGAAATAATGCATTGCTTTGTATAGAGGAACTTTAATCTGTGTGACTTACTAGTCTATACTGTCACTAACACTTTTTATAACTGATATCTTTTATGTGTAACGTGCAGCTACTGAATAACAGTGACACACTAATATGTATAATATTCCACTGAAAACAAAGGTTTTATAGAAACGGATGTTCCTGCTACTATCATTAGTGATGTCTCTATTATTATTATTATTATTATTATTATTATTATTATTATTATTATTATTATTATTATGGTTGTTTATATCATTATTATAATGACGTTAAGAAAGTAATAAGGTTACTAGGTTAAATAAGATGTAATTGGATTACAGATATTTTCAGTTGAAAAAAACAGATTACCACTGTAACTGTAACTGTAACTATGCACATCTGCACACATGCACACTTCACTTCAATACAGTTACTGAGGTTAAATAAAAGTCTTATTGATATCTATTATCTCTTGTCTTTATTTGAACATGTTTGGTATTGAAGTAATTCAAAAGTAATCAAATCACATTACTTTAATGTTGTCGTACTTGGATTATATTACTGACTCCATTTTGTTACAAATAATAAGTAACATATCAGATGAGATACCAACCCTGCATATATTTAATGAATCATCGCAGCTCCAATGAATATTCTAGTCATATATTTGTATTATTGCAGTTGATTATTTTCTCAATCCAACTGTTCAACGTGAATGGCCGCCCACTGTTTGAGGTTTCTGCCTGTTTAAATGCAGTTCTTCCTCACCAATGTTGCCAAATACATGCTCATGAAGGAAAGCTGATCCTCTGTAAATTAAAGTATGATATGTCAGAGTGTGACCTGGAAGCTTCATGAGGTAACTTCTGCTCTAGCGCTGTATAAATAACACCAGCCTTCCTCACTTTTCACCTCACTGTTGGTTCCCTGAAATTTTCAGCACATTCATTTTTGATATTTCTTTCATTGTTCTGGTTAGTTAGTTTCTGTTTCAATTTGTAGCTATCTCCTCTTGTGTCTTGTTGTCACTTTCCACTTCCTGTTCACCTGTGTTCCCAGTGTTCTGCTTCCCTCCTGTGTTCCTGTTCCTGATTTCCCCCAACACCTGTCTCACATCGGTCTGCTGTCTCACATCGGTCTGTGGGCACTGCCTTGGCCCCGATGTCTCTCCATCTGCACCTCATCCCCTTGTTAGTGTAGTTTGTCTTTAAGCCTGTGTTGTTCCCTCTGTCTTTGCTGGTTCGTCTGTTTCCGTCCACGTCTCCTGTGTTCTCTTTGGTGCTGAATTGTTCCTTGTGGTTTTCTGGTTTGTCCTCAGTTTTGTATTTCTCTTTGACTTTTTCCTCTGACTTTCCTTTGCCTGGCTTTTGTTACTTGCATTCTTTTTTGGACTTTCAATTTTTCACATTGAACGTCAGCTCATTATAGCTTACTTTTTGTTTTCAACCTGCCTGTCTCTCTGCGTCTACACTTTGGTCCCGTTTTGAATAGTGACAATTTCACCAGCCTGTTTGATATTATTGTCTATCCATTCCTCTAACTACACACAACCAGTCATTATAGCTGCGTCCCAGTTCAGGAAGAGTTTCAAGTCCACATTCCATCGCCGTTAACAGGCCCATACAAAAGGCTCCTCCAGATACGGCCATAACTTTGCTGTTTGACATAACTGCTGTATCATGTTTGTCTCTGGCCAAATTTTATGTTTGGCAACCGGTAGCTGCTCACTATGCTGCTATGGTGAATGCTCTGCAGACGTCTCATTTAAGCAGAAGCTTTCTGCTTTCCATAAATGTCACCGGCCCAAATATGTCACACGAATCTCTTCATTTTCACCTCTGAAACAGTGGCAGTGAAAGTTTAACCTTTTATTGTCTGCGTCTCTTGTAAAAAAATGTTAGAACCTTGCTCTCTTTTGTAATATAAAGTTCTTTTTACTGGGGCTGATCATAAAAAAGGAGGATTTAAAACACAAGGAAGAGCATGTTTGTTTGTGTCCACTTACTTCTGAGCTCGTCAGGAAAATCTCCACAGCTTTATTTTTGCTGAGAATGCTGTGTGTAGCAATCTGCCGGAGGTAGATTTCCAGGGCTTTACAGTACGGCTGCCACTCTCCTAAAGCAAGGAAGCCTGCGAGAAAACCAACAATGTTTTTCATCATGACACTTCATGTGGCGTGCACGCTGCACGCAAAACAGACAGCGACATTGTAAATCTTTATTCCTTTTTTTCACCTTTTTATATAGATGCTGTTCTGATGTACTCACCAAGCTGTTTCACAACCTTGGCAGATGCATTCACCTGAGCCTTTGCGGGAAGAGGAGGAAACTTGGAGAAAACAAAGAAAAACATTCTTTATCATTGCCCTTACTGTTTTTTTTAAAAGCAAGACTCCTTCGATTGTTTTCCAAAAACAGAACGTTCTTCCATCAGGTGCTTGGCTCAGGTGAAGCACCTATATAAAAGGTTCATGCTTTTTGAGCTACAGAGTGCTTGGATTTAAAGTGTGTACATATTACGCCCTGGATCAGCCATTACACAGCACCTGCTTGTGCAATATATCTCAAACGCACACACATACAAAAAAATACTTCCTCATAGTTTTCCACATCTTTAGGAAAAACGGCCAATCAGACCACGAAACTCCCACTCATTTTTCTACAGAAAACTGTCAACACTAGAATCAGCTTCCTGATTACAACGGAAAAAAGAGGGAAGGACCTTTAAAGAAGCAACATAACTTGTGTGGCAGTAGCACCAGTGGTTGGGTCTGTGTACACAAGTAAACAACTTAGTTTACCTAAGCTCAAATTCTGAACACACCCCCTGAATTGGTGAAACTACAGTTGGCAGTTAGAAAAAGAAAAGATAACATTCAGTGGCACATGATGACCGAGCAAACAGCACTTATCTTCTACACTTCATTCTTAACTGTTACTGTAAGAAACAAAAGTACTGACTATGACTCCCTGAATCCCGGGCACATCCTCCTGAGAGAAAAGGTGCTGCTGCAGCCACTCAAAATCATCATAGGTCCGGTCCACATGGTACTCCCCCGTCCCAGACAGCTGGAAAAGAGACAATAATATCATACTACGAACAAATTGCTGCTGCATATTACCCATAAATTAATTGTTTTCTAACCTTTTGAGACACAATTAGGAAGGTGAGCGTGTCCCCGTCTTTCAGCACCTCTGTAACCTTGATGTTCTGACCGTGGACACTCAGATTTGATGTCACTTCTTTTACCTCTTCCTGGAATAAAACATGTGGCTGTCAATATTTTCCAATAGCTGAGTAGAAAAACTGAACTGAGCACACGCTGCATTTGGATGTCTGCCTGGAGTAAAAAAGACAAAAAAAGCCACATGATCAGAGGTTGTCATAAAGAACATTTTCCGGCATACTCACCATCATTGTCGAACTTGTGGGTGAATGTTTCCAGTCTGTCTTTAATCAGCTTTGTAGAATGCTTAAATCTCCCTTTATCTTGATAAAAAGTGCATAGAGCTGTAAAAAAGATCTTCTGCCTTATGTTGGCTTTAGTGCGCTCTCGCTGTAACTGCTGAGCAGGCACAGGATATCCTCTGGGTCAAAGTGCACACTGGTCCTGTGAGAAATGGAGTAAAACAGTGCCAAATCTAAAGCGCTGGCTCAGGGAAAACGACAAGCAACTGGTGTGTTAGTCAGTAACTCAGGACCTTCGGCACACCCACACATGAAAAGTGGCATAATGGTCCAATCAGTTCCCCCAGCTGTAAACCCCACAAACCTGTAAACAAACACTGAACTCATGAGTTATCCCATATAAGAGGCAGAATACACACAGCTACCAAAGAGTCCAAATTTCTACGCGCTGAATATGAGACACAGATACTGAGATGTCAATTTAAAATGTACACTTTATTGTCAACAGAAACACAGTACATTCAAACACAAAAGCCATACAGTACACACGTTAAAAATACCAGATATCTACTGGTGATCTTCATCCTCATCCCAGAAAGGGAAGCCGAAGTCGGACTCTTCAAATACGAAATTTTCAAATATGCCACCGGCATCCTCTCCATCCTGATGAAAGCCCCAGTGGAAGTGGGGAATCTCTGCGTCGGAAGCATCATTGTCAAAGTCACGGAAGAAGTCGGCGAAACTGAAGCCGAAGACCGTGTCATGTTGATCCTCAGGGTTGACAGAAGCGCCATCTTTTAGGAAGGCCTCGTGGCCCACACTGTCATACTGCCTCCTCTTCTCCTTGTTAGAGAGCACCTTGTAGGCTAGAAGAGGAGACAACAGGGTTATATATAGGGCTACAAAGTATGGTCAGCACAATCATGTGATGCCATTATCCGTACAGATATTGAGATATGATTCAGGATTAGTGGGAATGATTATTTTTGCATCACAGTTTTTATTTTCACTAAAAAAACTATTAAAAAATCAAGATGATGTGACATTTGTTTGGGTCTGTACCAAACAAACAAGTTATCTTACATCTCGAGGACAAGATCTGGAGGCCGTCAAATCTCTGCAGCAACACTGTACTTCATTATAATCTTGTTGTTTCACACACTTGACTTCTCTCAAATAACCATCTTGTGATCTGGATATTGCACTTAGCCATACTGCGATGTCCATTATAGTCTGATTAATTGTGTAGCCCCAATTATTACTTTGGCTGAGAGAGAGCCAGTGTTGTAGTCAAGACCACCTAAACTGAGACCATGTCAGGACCAAGAACAGAGCCACACTGCATGACACACAATAAAATGTGGATCCAGCAAACCATAGGGCTCTTACATCTGATTTGAAAGATCCACATTCTCATGTAGAAAAAACACAGAAGACAAATGAAATCGTTTATTGCCACTGACATTCACACTTGACTGATTTATTAAGACTGTCAATATAATCAGCTGATATTGGCCTATCACAGATGAATGTATCGGGTATATGTTTTGTTGATATCGGCTAATATGAAACTTTTACAGAGCATGTTGCAGAAAAAGAGGCTTGGAGTGGTTTTAAAATTCTTACACTTCCAGTAAAGTTTACAGTTTGCGTGCATTGATATATTTTTAGGTTAGTGTTAAACTGCTAATTAAACTGCTTCTGTCACATATCTTTGTCACAGCTGTTTGATAACCACATTTGAGGGATCACTGGAAAAACAAACAAACAAAAAAAGATATATATGGGACATATATCAATATCGGAATTCTTTGCTCCCTAATTTCAGCATTGGTAATGGTCGCAAAAGTCACGTATCACGTACAGTTATGTAATACTGAGATAAATCCCTGCAGGCATGGTCTGGACTGGCTGAAACCAATCCTGAGACATAGACCGATCTCGTACTACAACACTAGTCAGTACATTCAGGTGCAGGTTCTTGAGGTACACCTAGCTAAAGGTATGATACAATAGCCCTGCAATAAATCCCAACTTCATTAACTTTATAACTTGATGACTAAGTTTTTACTTTTTGCTGAAACTGTATTGGAGAAGTGTTGATTCAACATTAAGGTCAATAGGGCCTCTCCCACCTCATTTATATCTATGATAGCGATACAGTTAAATGTGTGTTTTTACTCAACAACACTTAAAGAAAAACTGAACCTTTTAACCTTCAGAAGGGTAGGATGTATTGCAGGGCTGCTGTACTAGACTGCATCATACTTAAACTATGTTGTTTTGGAGAAGAAGTCGGACTTTGGATATTTACAATATTAATGGGGTAAAAACAAACTCGGCCGGATGTATTTTTTTCCATAACAGAATAAACAAGCTGTTGTCAGAGAAAAATACGGTCCCCAGAACACTTTTTGAAGCTAGATAGGTGGCAGGGTCTGCCAAAGTAAAACAGTGTGAAAACTGTGTTGTACTTTAAGCTCAGTCTGTTTATTCAGAACAGTCGGCCGTGAAAGCAAAGACAGTGTGTTTGGTTTGTTCAGGCATGAGAAAAAACAGACAATAACGATCTTTCTCTTCTGATTAATAATTCTTCCCCAAAAACTATGCAGTGCAGCTTTAATTGGATCTAACGAAAGGCATGCAGTTGTATTACTAAAGTTTGCCTATTAGGAGAACTATTAAAAGGCATTTGTTTTTAAAGTGATGACATTCACTTGTTTAATTTAAGATTATACTGTAAAAAAGTGTGTTGCAGGCCTGTTTTACCTTCAGCAATCTCTCTGAAAGCCTTCTCTGCATCGGCGCTCTTGTTCTTGTCAGGGTGGTACTTTATGGCCAGTGTGCGGAAACTTCTCTTTATCTGGCTGTCAGTTGCAGTTGGCTCCACACCGAGTGTTTCATAGTAATTTCTGCTCGTCTCGGAGGAAGCAGGCAGGACTCCAGACAGCAGCAGCAGCGGCAGCACGGCGGCTGCTTGAGTCCAGAGAAAAGCACCTTGCGCTGCCATGCTGTGCGCCTGTTCAGATGAGGAACTCAGACTCTAGTGTCACACAAACAGAAGTTATCTGGAAGAACAGCTACAATGCGGTTTGACGGCTCATCATCATATGTAAATAAAGATATCTGGTCTACACGTCAGCAGAGACTAGCACCCGGCAAGACGAGCCATGGCTCAGGGTAGAGTTTACTTACCGGCTGGTAGCTTGGAGGCTCAAGATGTGACGCCCATTTCGTCCGTATTACACACAAAGCGGTGGTGAAAGTACATTAAATTAAAGAACAAACTCGCCATCGTTTAGCGATCGGGCCACCATCATGCTCTATTAAAAGTTTAAACCGTTTAAAGCTAGTTTAGTATTTGAAAAAACAAAGTAAATGCACATTTCGGTGCAGTTCACTATAACGGCCACTAGATGGCAGAGGAGCACTGAGAGGAAGCGGAGAGGAAGAGGGTCGTCTTCTTCGTCGGTTATAAAAGATGCACCAAGAAATGTGGTAAACAGCAACGGGGCCTTGACAAATTGCCAACACACGCCTGATTGTTGTTAGCAGAGATATTTCGGTGGCTTTCGGTGAATCGGAGCGAGGCTTTTTCTTCGTGGGATTAACTTTTCTGCCCTCTGGATCCTGCTCATAGTTTTCAATTTGGTGAGACAACATTAGCATTTAGCCAGTTAGCCAGATAACGTTCGCTAGCTACCTGACGGTGCTGCGAACACGGCGAGCTTAGCACCATTTTAGACTCACTTATTAATATGTAAGGCACGTCAGAGTGTGTTTTTTTCAGAGACAGCTAACCTGTGCATTCAATTCAGCTTGGCATGATAAGAACTCGGTTGTTGTTTTGTGCTGACATAACACAACTACTGCTCAGCAGCCTAGCGTCAACAACAACAATACCAACGCCACTTCATGTTTACCAGGTGTTGTCACGTGTTGACATTTCAACCCTCGCCTTATCCAGCTAAACCAAAAAGTCCTATCTGCATAACTTTTATATTCATATTCTGATGTTCTCTTTAAAGCTAATGTTTCAACTAGGGTTCATGTTTAATCTTGCTCGTATTTGCATGAAAGTGCGCACTGCTGCAAAGTAAAAGCTATTCATGACGTGTTTACCTGTGTATGTGACTGTCTGCAGGTCACGTCAGCACCCCCTCATACACATGAGTGCCGTTTTCTCCTCGCGTTGGGCCGAGCGCCATGCCTGACCGGGACAGTTCCTATCTGTCAGGTGGTGGTGGGAGTGCTGGTGGTCTGGGTGAGGAAGGAGGACTTGGTTCTGGCTTGACAGTGGGCTCTGCAGAGGGCAGAGGAGGTCCAGGAGGAAGTGTTGGAGGCAACATCTCCGGTTCAGGGAGCATGGGGGGCGGTGGTGCGCTTGGAAATGGCAACAGTTGTGGGAACGGAGGAGGTGGGGGGCAAGGTGCAGGACTGGCATTGGACGGTGTCTGCAGGGACTTTATACGCAATGTGTGCAAGAGGGGGAAGCGCTGCCGCTTCAGGCACCCAGACTTCAACGAGGTGCCAGACTTGGGAGTGCAAAAGAATGAATTCATCTTCTGTCACGACCACCAGAACAAAGAGTGCATGCGCTCCAACTGCCGCTTTGTCCACGGCTCTAAAGACGATGAAGACTATTACAAGAAGACGGGAGAGCTACCCCTCAGACTAAGAGGGAAAGTTGCAGCACGGCTCGGCCTGTCCCCCATGGATCTCCCCCACAGCCGCGGGGAGGTTCCGATCTGCAGAGACTTCCTGAAGGGAGAGTGCCAGCGGGGCAATAAATGTAAATTTCGCCATGTCAAAAAAGACTATGAATATGAGCCCTCGAGGGTTGGGGTGGGTGGTGTTGTGGGGCCAGGTGCCAGTGGAATGGTCAATGCTGGGGGAGGGATAAGCAGTGTAGGAGGAGGTGCCTGTGGAGGAATGCAAGGACTTGTGGGAGTTGGAGGTGGAAGTAATATAATGGGGATGGGCTGCCCCAGCTTGGGTGGGTGCAGAGATCCAGGTATCTCGGGAGTCGGGGGAGTTGGTGGAGGCGGGATGAGTGGCTGCCTGTCAATAAGTTCTGCAGGGCAGCGGCGTTATGACAGGAGCTCATGCTCAGTGTACGACCCTCTGCTGGAAAGTGGGCTGTTTGATGCTGGCTCCCTGGAGGCCTCTGTGGACCACACTGCTCTACAGTTTAAGAGACGACGGTTGGAGGGACTGCGCCTGGCAGATGGGACTGGGGGTGGGCACTATGAGTTAGGAATCCAAGCCACGCTGCCACCACGTCCTCTGGAGTACAGATTCCTGGAGGAAGAAAACTCCCTGCTGAGAAAGCGAGTGGAGGAATTGAAGAAGCAGGTTAGAATGGCAGAGGGTGGGGGACATTAACTTTTTGATTTCTCTGAAATCATTGTTGTTAAAGTCATGACAAATATTTACATTTCATAAATTCAGCAAGGGTAGTATTTATTTTTGGCTGTATTAGATTGAATTGAGCTGCATGAGAGAGCTTGTAAATCGGTTGGCAGAAATTATTTTGATAAACAACAATCGATCATTTTAGACATTTTTTCAGTAAAAATCCCCAAACAACTGATGTTCCAGCTTCTTAAATGTGGAGTTTTTCTGTTTGTCTTTGTATTATCTGACAGTGAAGAAAAAGCATTTTGAGCGTATGACCTTTGGACAGTTTTCACTGTTTTCTGCCATTTTTACAGAATGATTAATTACAAAAGGAAAGATATGTGGAATAATCGATAATAAAAGTAATCCCTAGTCGCAGTTAGTAGTACAGTAGGTGTGTTAGCAATCTGGGAAATTGAGATCCGTCCTCTTTGACCATATAAACTAAACAAAATTCTTATACAGAATTGATGGAAGATTTACTATTAGTTTGTTACCAGATCATGAAAGAAAATGAGTCCTTACAAATAACAAATGTAAACAAATACTTAACATCATTAGAAAACTTTCTGTCAATATCAGTAATGACACCTTCTTAAAAACTACTTGTTATAAGAGGAGTCTTGAAGCCACCTATTCAGTGACAAAATATAAACCTTAAATAGAGACAGATCAGTGGTTAAGACTGCAGCATAAATATACCAAGAAAAAACATACTTGGAATGGTTTACCCTTCAGTCATATGACTGAAACTCTAATGAATCTATTTGTGAACATTTCAAAAAGGCAAAGACATTCTGTAACATCATAAGACACAGCCGAGGGGGGTGGGGGGTTAGGGGGTAAAGTCTGTGGTTGCTGGTGGAAATACTAAATGTAAAGAAGCTGTGCCTGTCGGTAAACAATTTTCTGTTTTACTTCAAGCAGCCAAAATATCTTTAAGGTTGTTTCAGAACTTTGCTTCGATAAATGATGAAGAGTTTCTGGCTCCGTTTTACATACCACTGCAGAGACATTTTATCTAATTTGTGTCTTGTGTGGTTCTCAGGTTTCAAATCTCATAGCCACAAATGAGGTCCTTCTGGAGCAGAACGCCCAGTTCCGAAGCCAGGCCAAGGTGATGACGCTGTCCTCCACTCCTGCACCCACTGAGCAGAGTCTGGCTCCCCCTGTGGGTGCTGTAAGCTCTTACAATCATGGCATTGCCCAGACTCACACCACCCTGAGCAGCGCTGGACTGCAGCCTCGGCCTGTCACCCAGCAAGACCTAGTGGCTCCTACCGGCGCCCCTGCGGCACCCCCGACTAATGCTGCACCACCTACAGCCCCTCCACCTCACCTCAACCCTGAGATCACCCCCCTCTCAGCCGCACTTGCACAAACTATAGCCCAGGGGATGGCACCACCTGTTTCTATGGCTCCGGTGGCTGTGTCTGTGGCACCAGTGGCAGTGTCCATGACGCAGCCTCTGCCTGGCATCACCATGAGTCATGCTACCACCCCGATGGTGTCGTACCCCATTGCGAGTCAAAGCATGAGGATCACCACTCTGCCTCACTAACTCATGAAGAGTCAGACTGTAGCACCCTTAACAGGGATTTTTAACATAGTCTTTGTTTAAGTTACGTTATGCGCGACTCAACTGATGACAGATCATTGACTGTCAATGTCTATGTCTATTACAGCGAGGTATCACTGTAACAACAAGCTTCTCCACCAGAGGGCAGGAAAGACACTTCTCTGTTCAGAACCCAATGTGGGCAGGTTTGTAGGCGAGTCAAATATTCATGAACCAAATGTGCCCCCCACAAAATCCAATAATGTAAAGCTTCTGATACCACAGTAGTAATATTTCCGGTCCAGCAACGTTGCTGTGACTTGTGGCAACATCACAAATGCATCTTTCCTGACTGACCTGTGAACAGCCTTTGACCAAAGGGATCCATTCAAACATAGGCACCAAAAACTGCAAAGAAACTGCAAATATGTAAGCCCATCCACGTTGTTTGAACCATGTCTTCAAGACTGCGATGCTGTCCTCATGGGGACATGAAGTCTTTGGAAGCAGTTTGTGTATATATTTTTGTGGGTTGCTCTGGTGTAAATTATCTTTGGTACTTTGCACATTTAAAAAAAGAATAACAAACATTCAAAAATGAAACTTGTGTTTTTGGTCCCTTTGTGCATGGCTGCCTTCTGTTTACTTGTACATACACTTTAGACACATCTAAGATTAGTCATGAGAGAAAGAGAGAGAGACAGTTCGAGGCAAATGCTCATGTTGAAATCTTATTGCATACGTTGTTTGGGTGGAGCCACACTGTGTAAACTTAAATGTAATACCCTCTGCTACTTCAGTAGCCTCATATCCGTGTGTGTGTTTAAACAAGAGTGATGTGTGGTGTTTGTGTGTGTTGTGTGTACTAAAAGCACTGGGAGGCATGGCCCGGGCTCGTGTGCTCACACCGGATTTAGGGATCGAGGAGACTGCCTAGTCTGCTGTTTTTAAACAAACTAGAGCAGAAGAAGGAGCTGAACACAAGTGACACGCAGTGGTGTCTTTATGGCTGTACAACCACATTTTCACCTTAAAGGTGCATTATGTAGCTTTTGGAGAAGAAATTGTAATCAGAAGAGAAATATCTTTATTGAGTAGTTTTGTATGCCTTAACAAACTAATTAAACTCTTCATTTCCATTGCTGAATAAACAGATTTTCTATCCACAAACAGTGTTCAGGGGACCTTATTTTCCTCTGAGAATAGCTTGTTTATTCAGTTAAGGAACAAATAAACATTTCTGAGTTTGTATTATTACCTCATTTATATTGTAAATATTAAAATTTTGAGTTGGAATTTCTTCTCCAAAACTGTATAGTGCAAGTTTAAAGTTAACTTTTGGTTTGTTGTAGTAATGTTATTGTTTTTAAAGTCATGAACAATATTTTAATTTTATAAACTCAGCAATTACATATTTATTTTGGTCTGTATTAGACTATATTATATTGTCAAATGCACTTCCTACACTTTGTATGAGTGAATTATAATGGTCCTTTCACATGATGGCAGTTATGTGATTCTATCATGTCATATTATTTTATACAGTGCAGAATTCATCTTTGGTCACACATGGTAAGTTTATTTGGGGTTGTACTGGGGAGATTTTAACACAAAAGTGAATAATTTTCATCCAACACAAGACAGTTCTTATCTTAAGTCAGCACAGTTACTGAAAACTATATAAACAAACTCTTTATTTCAATTACTGAATAAACAAACTTTACCCTGCCACCTTTCTAGCCTAAAACAGTGTTTCCTCTGAGAACAGCTTGTTTATTCAGTCATGATAAAAAATAAACAATTCTGAGTTTGTATTACTACCTCATTAATATTGTAAATATTACAATTGTGAATTTGAGTTTCTTCTCCAAAACTACATAGTGCCCCTTTAAAATTAAGCCGTTATAGAGGTACAGTCGCGTTTCTAACAGACAATAAAAGTGACATTTGAGAGTCACGCAGTGCCGTAGAGGTCGTTAGTTTTCGACAACGTAATGCTGCAGTAATTACGGTAACTGCTTACAATTTTGATGACAGTCGTGTCGCAGCAGCAACGAAACAGTCAAAGATGCGTTTTTTTGTTTTGTTTTTTTGCTGCGGTCAGTGGGCGTGTTTTCATCCACATAACGGGACACGTTGAGGAGCAGAAGTTGTCGTCAGCCACTTCTTCCAGTGATTCACCAAAACGGCTCCGACTCAGCTGCAGCAACGAGGTTTAAGTGCCCGTGAAGAAGATGCGACGCGGACCGCCGGAGAACTAGCTAACGTTAAGTGACGAGCAACGGCAACGCAACGTCTGGTCAAACGTTCGCTAGCTGAAATGACACATTAGAGTCACCGCTTGCTCATTTCAAACTTTTTTTAAACTGAAGATTTCAACCAAACGGTAACGTTTCTGCGAATGCGCCTCGGTTTAGAGGAGATACCACCATGCAAAGCGACAAAAAATCCGAGCCCAGTGAGGCCAAGGGCACCGAGTGTCCGAGCGCTGGCGACGCCGAGAAGAAGGCGCTGAGAACGGTGGAGGCAGAGGCAGAAGCTCCCCAGCCCAAGGGGATCAGTGCCGTCGCGGTGCTGTGGACGTTTGGGAAATGTCTGGGAGCATTGCTGCCCGTCTACCTGGCCGGTTATTACCGTGTCAGCACCAGTTTGTTGGTGTGCGGGATGATGGTCTACACCGGATGGAAACATGCCCGAGAAGCCAAGGAGGCACGTCTGAGGTCAGCCATCCAGTTTCTCAACAACGAGGAGGAGTACACATCCAGGAGTGTGTCCAAAATCAAGCGAGAGCTTCCTGCATGGGTGAGAAACGATCCTACCACGGTTAGCGTGTGTCTCCTACCTTCAAAACACCTCTCACCAGCTCCCCACTATCGTCCCTGAACCCCCAATGACCTAAAATAACCCCAAGATACGTATCTTAAGGCTAGGCAGAACCTATAGTAGCTGTAAGCAGTGAACTCTAAAACCATTATATCACTAGCATTCACGTTTGTTTCCAGTAAACCAGCCCAGTCATAACCTCTTTATAGACAATGTGGCACCACCACAGTCTTTTATAATGTGGATTTCTTCTTTGAAGTCCTGGAAATCTGGTCTGTGGGCTGGTAAAACGTATTACTAACTTAATTAATATTACGCCTCTATCCGAAAAGATTTATGGAAATGTTCCCATAATTCATTTCGTCTTATGCAACAAGAATCAGGCACTGTTCTCCCACTCACGGTCCTTTTTCCCCTCTTTTATAGTTACTTTTTTTCCAAACATGCGTGCAACCAGGTGTGTTGAAGTCCCTTCCTGTTTCATGCAGATCATTATTTCTGCTAAGGCAGTTGCCAAATGTGCTCTGTGCGTGTAAGAATGTCAAGACCAAACTTGTCCGAAAGCATTATGGGGAAATTCAGTGTGGACTGCAGCAACTACACCAACAGCACCTAAACCCTTTAGCCCTCTGTGCAGTTTTAACTAAGGTGGTGGCTAAAAAAAGTATACTGAGCATAATAGTCACATAATAGTTCAAATCATAGATTTGCGTGCCACACATCCTGAGAGTAAAAAGCACCCAAAATGGAAATGCTGAAACCCACATGGGGCTGTTTTGACTCAGAACGTCTAGCCACACCCTGTTCCTGTGGATACTTTTTTTTCAGCTAGTGATTTCAGTAATTGCTTTCATAACCACATGGCATGCACACTCCACATTAAAGTATTAGAAAATGGCATTACTATGGTTCCCTCCAGTGCTGCTGTCAAGTATGCATAACAAATTACATGTAGGAGATAATCCCAAGAATTGTTAATCGAGAGGACATTTCAAGCACTCATTTTGTAAAAGTATTATCACATGTGACCCTAATGTAAATGTATAGAATGTAATAGCCAGGTGATCAAATCAGAGATCACTTTTAATTATTATCTGCTTCTCTCTTTGCTCAGTATAAATCCCAGAGTGTAAAGCCCCGGGGCGATATCAACAGTGATATTGATGACATTCCCAGACCCGAATCATTTCCCTTTCCTGTGTTGTGTTTACCAAGCTCTGTGCACAATTCAAGCATGTACCCTCATTGTTTTTCTGTTCTTCAGGTCAACTTTCCAGATGTTGAGAAGGTTGAGTGGCTGAATAAGGTAAAATGTTAGTTGTTTGCTTTTTCACTTCACCTTTCCACCATGTGACTTTAAACAAAAGATGTTAGTTTTTCCTCCTTTGTTAAGCCGACAGCAAACACACACGTCTGTCTGTTCAGTCGCCCAGCTGTTGTGCTGATTGACACCGAGGACAGTCTGCTACGTTAATAGCTGGTGCTAGCTGATAGATGGTAGCACTGCTGCTGTTGCTGCCATGCTCTAGAAGGAGCCACACCCCCATTAATGTAGCCACTTTGTCTGTACTGCAGAGAGCAGGCCCAGTGCCAGGCAACCCACTCAACATTTCCATCTCATTGCTGGAGAGCTCACAGGAAGGAGGAGGAGCTGGCCATTCCCCCCAAACTAAATAAAACTGCAGCCATTGTCCCCCCGCCCCCTTTGCCCTTTTTGCCAAGAGAAACTAGACGCTGTTAATATAAGCATGCTGAAATAAAAGTATTCATGCTAACAAGACCACGAGATCTAAGTGCCAGGGAGCCAGACAAAGCAGAGGTTTGAGATTGGTAACTGGAGGGGGAGGTCAGCAGATTCCCTCGTTGTTCATCGTTCACAGGGGCAGGCTGCCGATGACTCACTCTTCACTTATGCCAGACTGTAAACCAACTGTGGTTTACTCTTTTTTACAAGCACACAAGCAAACAGTGCCTCTGCTTTTGACTCTTTCCTTTAAGGAATAAAGACTTCATATGTTAATGTAGCAGTATTACTATTTTGTAAAAACGGCACACAGAGCACAGGATTTATCGTGCTACAGTATAAATAAGCAGCCAAAGTCGATGACTAACAGCTGAGGCTACAGCTGTCTCTGTCATTCTTAAGTTATTGCTTATGGAAGCCGAGGCATTTGACAGATCGTTTGGTGTTATGTGACTTAAAAGACAAGTTTACTCAAAGAAGTAGTCTCTGGTTGCAGGGATGTATGTTGTGTATTATGCGTCTAACTAATAAAAGCAGCTGATAACCATGTTGTTGCTGGCCTGTCTAGGTGCTGCAGCAGGTGTGGCCCTTTGTTGGCCAGTACCTCGAGAAGCTGCTTGTGGAAACCATTGCTCCATCTATCAGAGCTTCAAGCAACCACCTCCAGACCCTCAGCTTCACAAAAGTGGACATGGGAACCAAGGTGATGCCATTGATAGCTACAGTATGACACTGCTGCAACGATTCACAAGTGATGCATGTCGTTTATATTGTGAAAACAAATGTGCTTCTGTTTGCTCCAGGCCATGAAGGTCGTAGGGATCAAGGCACACACAGAGAACGACAAAGGACAAGTCTTGCTAGATCTGTATATTAGGTGAATGTTTATCCATTGCTCTTTGAGTCACCGTCACCTCTGTGTTACAGCTTCTAAAAGGCAGGTTTGTTGGTAACATTCATGCATCTTGTATCCTCAGCTATGTTGGAAATGTAGAGATCAACGTTGAGGTGAAGAGATACTTCTGTAAAGCTGGAGTCAAAGGAATACAGGTCTGTCTACTTTTCAAATTTCAAAGTGTTATCTGTCTGAATTAAAGATTGATATGGCATAGATACAAAGATGTTGCCTTTCTAAAGGAAGAACTGAGACATTCAGACAATCTGCCATTCTGTAAGCATTTATCCATGGTTTTCACAAACATCCTTTCTGTACTTCTGTCTTTAGCTACATGGGATGATGCGGGTGATTCTGGAGCCTCTGATCGGAGATGTGCCCATAGTGGGTGCGGTCAGCATGTTTTTCATCCAGCGGCCTGTACGTATATCTAAATTCACCTCTACTTGTCCCCTCATCCCCCATTTGTGCGACTATCAAGTTTCTTGTTATAGCCTTGTTTGCTTTTCATGCTATTGATTTCTCATGGATCAATCCTGACTGATTTGCTACATACAGCGCATTCCTTTGTCTTATCACTTCCCAGAGACTAGACATCAATTGGACTGGACTGACTAATTTGTTGGACATCCCTGGACTGAAGTGAGTCAGTGCTGAAATACCCTTGTATTAGCTACAAAATTAAAATGAACATAAACTCACAATACTTTATTATAGTGTGGGTTTTTATACGGATTCATACAGTTTAATATACAGTGAATAGTAAATGACAGGTAACTCTGCAGTATACTGTAATTAAAATGCCATTTCTCTTTTGTCTCAGTGTCATGTCTGACAGCATGATTATGGATGCCATTGCCTCCTTCCTGGTGCTGCCCAACCGCCTGGTTGTCCCCCTGGTTCAAGGGCTGCATGTGGCCAAGCTACGCTCTCCTTTGCCCAGGGTAAAGCCTGAATATGGATACACATAGACGGCGACTGTGATATAATTTGACATAGTTAGCAACAGTATATTAGATCTGTGTCCCACTTTCCTTTCTCAGGGAGTGGTACGCATCCACCTACTGGAGGCACAGAAGCTAGCAGCCAAGGACAACTACGTGAAAGGGGTCATGGCTGGCTTGTCTGACCCCTATGCCATATTGAGAGTTGGCCCTCAGACGTTCACCTCCAAGCACATTGACAACACAGACTCACCCAAGTGGGAAGAGTTATATGAGGTACGAAGAAGTGTTTAATGGTGCAGGTGGTACAGGTGTTGGACGTCTCAATCATGTGTCATTTCACTTTGTTCTGTATCTGAGAGATTGGACTGTTTACAGTGCTGTGAATGTTCATGTCAGTCATGATCACATGAGGCCACAGCCAGCTTCCATACAAATCCCGCTGTCAGTCTTCATGTCCTTGTGTGTGTCCGGTACATCAGGTCATAGTCCATGAAGTGCCTGGTCAAGAGTTGGAGGTGGAGGTTTATGACAAAGACCCAGACCAGGATGATTTCCTGGGCAGGTACATATGCATTTTCATGTCTCTTGTGTGCCTATGTTGAATCTTGCATTGTCACCTTTCATCTGTCAACTTTCATGACCAGTCTGAAAAAGTACTTTTTCAGTACCCTTTTAAAGCATATAAACTCTTATTCTTAAAGTTTCAGTATGTGTTTTCAATGCTATGAACCTTTTATTTCCTACATTTGCTATTTTTATTTATTTCTGTTTTCCTCCATATAGGACCAAACTGGATTTGGGCATTGTGAAGAAGTCCATCGTTGTCAATGATGTAAGTATAAACTTGTTATCATCTCAGATGCAGTTTGTATAAGCAATGTTTTGATCTTTGGCCTGTAAATGTGTGTCTGTGGCTGTCTCCACAGTGGTTCACTTTGAAAGACACTCAGTCAGGACGGGTTCATTTCAGACTTGAGTGGTTGTCCTTGCTGCCCAGCACTGATCGACTAGAAGAGGTTTGGATTTCCACTGATGCAGTACCCCTGCATTATTAAAGAATATAATTGATGTGTGTATGGCATTCATCTGTGTGTCAAATAATAAATTAAAAGAAACCTTTTTGCAATTCTCCCCCAGGTCCTGAAGAGGAATGAAAGCATCACAAATAAGGCTGGTGATCCACCTTCTGCAGCCATCTTGGTTGTATATCTGGACAAGGCTGAGGCACTTCCTGTGAGTCAGATATCTCTACCCTCTGTGCCCATGTTCGTGCTCAGCTCAGTGCTGCTTCCTGTGTGTGTGGTTAAGCTGAGGCAGAGCTGTAACTGCCACCTGTCTGACATTCCTCAAACTTGTTGCCTTGGCCTCTAGCCCTGTGCACGCCATTGCAGTGTGAATGAATGTGGCTAACTTTATCCCAGGCTGGTAAACACACATTTCCTCCTGTTGTAATTTTTGCTGTCCTTGTCATACACAAATGGGAACAGTGGTGACAAAATCTTTGGAATGAAACTCAGTTTTGCGGTGTCTTTCAATGCAGATTTATACTTCCTGATTGTGCGATGTGGTATGGTACTTCCTTTCAGCTATTTGCCCTGTTGCTATGGTAGCATTGTACACACTATTATTCACATCAGCCTTGTGTTGTCAGAATGGTAGATAAGTCTATTTTTTGCTCTGCTCTTGGTTACAGAATGCCATTGGTCACATGCCTTACTGTGTAGTCATATTTGTCTGTAACTGTGTGTCTTTTAGATGAAGAAGGGAAATAAGGAGCCCAATCCCATGGTGCAGTTGTCTGTGCAGGACATCACTAGAGAGAGCAAGGTATATCTACTTGGAAAGTCCATTATGATACTGTAGATTGTGTTTCATTTATTTCTATTGATAAGCATCTGATTTTTTCTCGCTTTAAGACTTGCTACACGACTGTTAATCCAGAGTGGGAAGAAGCATTCACCTTCTTCATCCAGGATCCTCGCAAACAAGACATAGACATTCAGGTAGCAGCTCGAAAGATTAGCTACACCGCACTAAATGTGGTGTTTGGTATTTTGAAAACGAACGTGTTGTGGTTTTAATTTGGCTTTACTTTATGTTGATTAAACCAGGTGAAGGACGCTGACCGTGTGCAGACATTGGGCAGTCTGTCCATCCCTCTGTCCCGTCTGCTGTCCAACTCTAATCTTTCTCTGGACCAGTGGTTCCAGTTGGACAACTCTGGAGATGCAAGCCGCATCTATATCAACACAGTTCTCAGGGTAATGGCAGACCCATTCACTACATAGACTGATCGGTAACTGATAATACCCTGGGAAAGTGAAAAAAAGAACAGTGTGGGACGTTATTTAGAATAATTTATCAGAACAAAACTTTTCTAGTGTATGATTGTGTCTCAACTGAACTTCTGGTATTTTAGTCACCTTTTCCCTTCTGGTTGTCTCTTCTCTTTTCTGTGATAAAATAGGTCCTGTGGTTAGATGAGGAACGTATTCCATCTGATGTGTCATCTAATCTGGAGGCTGGACTGTCCAAACAGCTGCCCCAGCACTCATCCCCTCATCCTAGCTTCGCCACAGAGGTAATGGAGGACAGTACAATCATGACTCTGACTTACAGCTGTGTTTCTGTTTTAAAGGGAAATTGCACATGCTTTTTCAAATGTGTATGTGTTTTTTTATTCAGGGGCTGCTTAGAATTCACCTAATGGAAGGGCAGAATCTTGTGCCCAAAGATAACTTGATGGGGGGCATGGTCAAAGGCAAGAGTGACCCCTATGTCAAGATCAACATCGGGGGCGAAACATTCACAAGTCAGGTTATCAGGAGTAATCTCAACCCCACATGGAATGAAATGTATGAGGTAAATAGCATTAGCTTATTTTAAAAATGTGACAGTTATTGTTGGTGAGAGAGAGTCCTTTGACATTTTGTGACTTTGTTCACCCCGCAGGTGATTCTTACCCAGCTGCCTGGCCAAGAGCTGCATGTGGAGGTGTTTGATAAAGACATGGACATGAAGGATGATTTCATGGGCAGGTACAGTAGCTATAAATTATTCAGTTATCAGATAAGATGAATGGATTTATTAAAGATGTATACTAATTTCCGTTATCCTGACATGCAGGCTCAAGATCAGTCTGAAAGACATCATCGATTCTCAGTACACTGATCAGGTGGGATCTTCCTTACCAAACTCATAGTTGCATATTTGGCTCCAATAGATCAAAATAAGACACAAAGTCAACATGACAGCCTGCCATACCTTACGTATAACTCATGTGGGAGAAAAGGTCTCCAACACACTTTGATAAGACACTTAACTCTCAGCAAATACATCTGTAACATATGTTTTGATATATAGTGATCACTCACCAGTTATGGTTCTTGTGTATTGCTTCAGAAAATCTCATTGTTGTTTATTTAATTCTGCTTGCCTTGTGGGACCATATATACTTGACAAGGCCTTACTTCAGTTTAAGAGAATCATTTGGTGTGTTATCAGCAACAAATACAGTTTATAGTTTAACAGCATCAAAGAATCACTTTTATTGAGAGAACTGTTTGTGTACTCTAACCCTGGTAATTGCCTTGTTGGGACAAAACCTAGTACTTCCTGTGTTAAATGACTCATCTTCTTATCTCAGTGGTACACTCTCAGCGATGTGAAGTCTGGCCGAGTTCACCTGGGAATGGAATGGGTTCCAACAGCCTCCGAGTCAGACAGATTGGATCAGGTCAATATTCATAGATAATTCGAGGATTAAAGGACCCTTGCTCTTTAATTTGATCCATACTCAATCGTCATCCTTCTGTGTCTTCAGGTTCTTCAGTTCTATTCCAGACAGTCCTACCAAAACAAAGCGGTGCCCTCAGCAGGCCTACTGTTTGTCTTCATTGAGCAAGCGGATGGCTTACCAGTGGGTCATTTATTACTGATGTTTATAATGATGCGAGGAGACGCTGTTATTGATTATGATACATATGCTTTTATTTTTATTATTGCCCGTTTCTCTTTCTACAGGTTAAGAAGAGTGGCAAGGAGCCAAAAGTGGGAGCAGAGATTACTCTTGGAGAGATGTCCCGCAAAACTACAGTGAGACCACACACTTCATTCCATTTGGAATTGATTGGTTTGTTATAAGATTGACACAGTGTCTGTTAGTAATATTGACTGACTCTGATATCTCTAAAGGTGTGTGATCGGACCACCTCACCTCAGTGGAATGAGGCATTCTGCTTCCCAGTTCAAGACCCCAGAGAAGATATTCTTGTTGTTAAGGTATGTTGGCTTCAGTTCATAGGAATGTATAGTGAAGTGAAACAGATGTTAGTCATGCATGTGCAAACAGTGAGATCTCTGATATATGAATACTCCTATGATTATGTTTTCTCCAGCTCTCCCACACCTGGACCCTGCCCATTGGCTCACTGGTTGTTCCTATCAGAGAGCTACTGTCTGAACAGGAGCTGGTCCTGGACCAGTGGTTCCATCTGGATGGAGCCTCACCTGAGAGTCAGGTTCTTCTGAGAGCTGAACTCAAGGTGGGAGAACTCATTTTCTCTATTTGTCTCATTCTAAATGCTTTATGTATGTACTTCAAGTTTCTTTTTCTTTGTTCCTTTAACTCTTTTACTATATGGATGTATTTATCTTTCTTCTAATTGTGTTTAACTGTAAGTCACTGTAATATCACTACATTTCATTTAATCTGTATAGCCATGTGTAATATTTTTCTCCGTGTCTTTCTAATCTGTTTGTCTCAGTCTCTCTATCTTGTACTCAGTTTGCCCCATCTTTAATTTTTAGAGGCATTCAAGGCAGATCTTTAATTTTCACTTGTTCTACCGATATGGATATCAACAATCAGCACAACTACAAAGTTGATTAACAAAATGAAATGATGATACTTTCAACTTGGCTGCAGACGCTGATTTCAAGTAAATGTCCCGGTGCCACTGCTAAAGCTAAGGCCACTTCAGTGTCAGACCCTTCTCCTGCTCAGCAAAAACCAGAGACAGACACAGTGCTGAGGTGAGAAAGTTAATAAAAAAACAACAACTTTTTTTACTTTTCATTTGTCCATTGTCTTATTGCTTACTCTTTGTGGTTTTAGGTCAAGTTCAGTGGACGCCCCTCCCGTGGAGACTATTACCTCTTCAGTAACCTTACCTGAAGATGCTGACATAAAAGAAACAGCAGCTGAAGTGATTGAAGAGAAAGTGGAAGAATTGCCAAGCCCAGCCATAGCACAACCTCCTCACACTTCCCCAGACCTCAGCTTTGCCAGTGAGGTAAGATCACAAAGTAGTGATCTACTGTAGAAGATAACAATCATATTTTATCACATTTAATAAAGAAAACCTTTTATCTCCTTCCTGTAGGGGTTGCTGAGAATCATCCTGTTGGAGGCAGAGAGTCTGGTTGCCAAAGATAATAAGATGGGCGGTATGGTGAAGGGCAAGAGTGACCCCTATGCCAAGATCAATGTTGGAGAGACTGCATTTAGGAGTAATGTGGTCAAGGAGAATCTTAACCCAGTCTGGAATGAGATGTATGAGGTGTGTATTAAGGACTGTACAAGTTGATCTGCTCCTAAGTATAATTTCAACCAAAGATGACAGTGATAATATTTTTATGTTTACCACCTCATTTATGTTCCCTCAGGTGGTACTGAGGCCTCAATCAGGACAGGAGGTGAATGTAGAGCTGTTTGACAAAGACATGGATAAAGATGACTTCCTGGGCAGGTGAGAGGCTACTGTGGAAGTTTCTAGGTTGATTTTTATTCCACTAACATTACTTGTAAGCAAGGTTTTTGACAGTATAAAAAATATTTCTCATTTAGATTTAGTGATTAAGAAGATTTTAATGCTTAGGCTTAACTTTTTTAGGCCATGTGTCATGTGTTTACATGTTCTACTGTGTAAAAAGTGCAAAATCTTCATCCTTATGAGCAGATTCAATATCAGTGTGGCAGACATCATCCGCTCCCAGTACTCTGACCAGGTCAGTATTGCAATCCTTATTCCATCTTAGTCATTGCTGCCGTGTAATTATAGGCTTTGATTTTATTAAATGTGTGTCTCTGTTCAGTGGTACACCCTAAATGACGTGAAGTCTGGAAGTGTCCGCCTAATACTGGAGTGGGTACCAGCAGTATCCCATAATGCCACCCTGGACCAAGTTAGTGCAATCTATTATCATTTGTTTATGTTTCCTCTCTTATTCATGGATATGTTTATAGATGATCTCCTGCCTAGCTCCCTGTGAACAGCAGTGCTGAGTCACTGTGATGTATTTTTCATTTGATTCTCCGCTGCAGGTGATGCAGCTGCAGTCTCTCCAGTCTTACCACAACAAGGCTGTTCCCTCTGCAGCCCTGCTCTTTGTGTATGTGGATAGAGCACACTCATTGCCTGTAAGTCCCCTGTAATTTTATTACAGTGAAATATACTTAAATGTTAGGGTCACATCACAGTGCTGTCTCAGGGTTATAGATAGACGTCAGTTTGGAAAGCACATATTACTAAACAGGTCTTCTACTGGCATTAAGTGGGAGACTCCTTCTGTTGCTTAAGATATTGTTTTTGCTCTGGACTGAAATAAATGAAGACTTGAAGACTTAGAGAAAAAGTGTTGCTGCTTGCTGAACAACAATCACTGTTTTGGATTATAGAATGCAAGTCAGTTTGCTTTTTCTTCTTTTTAGAAAGGGGAGTTGGATCTCGACCTAATGTTGTCCTAATTACAGAGACTGAATTCAAACTATTCACATAATGTCATGTGCTATTTGTTTTTCTGTGTCCAGTTTAAGAAAAGTGGAAAGGAGCCCAAGGCTGGGGCTGAGCTTGTTTTTGGTAACACAGCCTACAAAACAAAGGTGAGACTGATGATAAAAACATCAAACAAACACACACACTTTGACTATGTCAGCCTGGACTGCAGCTAAACTAAGAAAACTGCATGTTTTCATCATATCGTATTGTTTAATGTACTATTTTTTGATTAGTCAGTTAATCATTTAGTGAAAAACATGTCATCATAAAGTCCCTATCATCCATATAACCAATCCCATAAACCAGATGAGTGTGCTAGTAAATGCTTCAGAATTTTATGGAATAAATATCTAAAAGCTGCTGCGTTTAGAATTTGAAATAGTTAAACTTTGGTGCCCCCTACTGGTGGTACCAAAGAAGACACATGGCTCGACAGCAATGCATGTCAATACCTTTATTGTGCTGTTAAAATACAAGCTGAATCTTTATCAGTGACTATAAATCCTCTACCAACTTACCCCTCCTCTTTTTCTAACTCAAGGTATGTGATCGCTCCAGATCACCTCAGTGGAATGAGGCCTTCTACTTCCTGGTTCGCGACCCCAATGAGGAGATGCTCATCATGAAGGTGAGACTACTATGCTCTCATAGGAGTGTCTGAAGCCAGCAGCCAGTGTCAGGAACATCTCCAGCTCTGACTGACATTGATCATTTATTTTTATTGCTGTAGTTGTCAAGTGCCTGGGACCAGCCAATGGGATCTCTCGTTCTCCCTGTGAGAGAGCTGTTCTCTCAACCCCAGCTGGTCCTGGACCAGTGGATGCCTCTGGATGGAGCCTTATCTGAAAGTGAGATCCTACTGAGGGCTGAACTCAAGGCAAGAGACCACACACACACACAGGGGACTATTACCATTGTTTATATACTTTCTAACCAACTGGAAATGTGTTGTTGACAGATCCTGAGCTCAAGGATGACTGAAGCTCCACAGCCTTCTGTGACTGCCTTAAAGAACAAAGAGATGGTCATTCCCCCTGAACAGACATTCAGAGCAGCCATTGAGGACACAAAAAGCACAGAGCTGCCAACAGATGAGTGAGTGTTGTGTGCCCTGGTTTGTTAATACACACATCCAAGTTCTGCAGACTGTACCAAACCAAACCACCAAAACCATATTACATAGTGTAATTTAATTATAAAGAAAAGTAAGCCGTAAAAAAAAACACATTTTAAACATTTACATGGACTAGTAAACATTAGAAAAAAAACTAGTGCCTGTTGCTGAGAGCAGGAAGAGGAGAATGGAAGATACAAGCAAATATGCTCCTATAAAACGTTCTTTGAACTTTCATTTGTAGCCAAGTGAACAACATGAACAAGCTAATATTCTCCAATATTAGTTCCAGTCAGGGTTCTGGCTGTGGTGTGGTGTAACAGCAGTGTTTTTTTTTTCAGATTGGTTGCAGTATCCAGCCAGATTAAAAACTCTGAAGAAGCAAAGGCAGACGCTGAGGCCTTCACAGAAGATGCTGCTCCTGCTGAACCAGCTACAATTCACACTGCACCTGACACATTCCCTGATGCTGCAGTGAGTCCTTGCACACTGTAGTCAGTTGTTATTATGTTTAACCTTTCTGTTTTCACCCCTCAAAATTTAATTAAATTTTGCTCAGCAGGTGGACGAACCAACTGATCCAGCGAACTATCGCACACAGTCAGACTCGCGGCAAATTCAGACAGAGGGGTGAGTTCGCAAGATTGCAAATTTGTTTCGATTTTTTCTCCTTCTTTCTAGCTTCAGTGATACATAGATGGGAAGAATGGAAATACGTTTAACAATAAACCTGTTTAAATTTCTGCACTATTTTTGTACAGTAGTGGCTTAGGCAACCTTGCTCATGCCACAGTGAGTGGTTTTCCTGCGGATAACCTGAGGCCAGAGGAGGTTGCCGAAATCCCCAAAGTTGGCGAAGTTCTTCCACCACACACCACCCCCAGCCAGGTCTTTGGTAAAGAGGTGGGTTTAGTTTATGGGGCCAGTGTTTAATCAAAACTTGGTGTCTGATAATTGATCACATTAGCTGTTAATTAATTAATCATCAGTTCATGCCAATTACTCATTGTGCCCTCAGTCATTAGAGTGTGTATTGATACTGCTGGGTCTCAGCCTATCATGTGGGGTTTTCTGAGTAACCTCATTGCTTTTTCCAAACATTGTGAATTTGCCACTTCCTCTTGTCTTTAAATATCTTTAGTTCTGCATGGGAGATTTAAGTTTCCTCTGCTGTTTTGGTGGATCTGGTGCATTTTTCTGGACTTCTGCTTGGGAACCTGTGTCATGCCAACTAAAATCAAAAGAGGGATTTCGGAACAGGAGGTTCAAAATTAGAACATACGCCAGCTATTGTATCATTTATACAGTATGTAGACGGGTGGTTTGAGGAAGGGGGTTTTACTAGTGAGAAGACAAGAAAACAAGCTTTCTTAAACCAAATTTGTAAATACAAATTATTTGTAAATATATTATCTATTATAAAAATCGACTGCAGTTGTATAATGTGTTGCTAGAGGAAGTAGAATGTCAACATTCTCATACTACTCATTCATTTAGTGCTGATGAATTGGTAAAATGAATGAGATAGTAAACACCCAAATAGTCTTGTGTTTAATTATTTTGGGAGATTCTTATGAAATGATGATTTTCCTTTTTTGCAGTGTTCCATCATATTGTTTTCAGCTGTTGTGTGGAGAGCACACAAGTCTGATAATCTAAGTCGCTCTGAAATACACGAAGTAGCTCCACATTTCCAAGCTACATACAGTATGTTCAGTGCTCTGTGACTTTCTGTATGTATTTTAACACCTACAGTGTTCATCCTGCAGGGGCTGCTGAGGATTCACCTGCTGGAGGCTCAGAATCTGGTGGCCAAGGATAATATTATGATGATGAAGGGCAAGAGTGACCCTTATGTCAAAATCAACATAGGGGCAGTTGCTTTCAAAAGTCATGTTATCAAGGAGAATCTCAACCCAACATGGAATGAAATGTATGAGGTATGAAGCATTCACTCAGATACATAGATACCATACACTGTCTTGACTTCACTGCATGTGCAGCATTGTGTACAAATATTTATTTCCTGTTTTTTAACAGGTGGTTTTGTGTGGGAACAGCGTCCAGGAGATCAAGTTTGAAGCATTTGATAAGGATTTAGACTCTGATGACTTCCTTGGCAGGTGTGTATGTCATGTGTACTTAGCAATATTGTTTAATCAGTAACTTATATTGGCACGCAAGGTAAAAAGTGTACAAACAGTCCCTTTGTACACTTGTCTGCTCTGTAAGAATTGTAACAGAGAGAGAGAGAGAGAGAGGGGGAGACACCTGCAACTCTAAATGATTTATTCTGAAATGAACCAATGCATAAAAAAGTTAATAAATCCTCATGTTTTGATGTTTGACTTTAAGTGGCGGGCATTATCACAGGTAGAGTTAAAACAACTGACTTGTTAAACTTTTGCCTGTTTTCATGCTCACAGATTCAGTGTTAAGCTAAACGAGGTCATCAGATCACAGTACACAGACCAGGTTAGTCAATAATTTATCATTTGCATCGTGCCATGTGATTTCTTATCTCTGTTCTTTATCATTTTCTTGTACTAAGGGTGTTGCCCTGCTTCTTCTTCAACCCACTTTATCTCTGTTGCAGTGGTACACTCTGAATGATGTGAAGTCCGGGCGGGTTCACTTGGTACTGGAATGGGTTCCTACAGTGTCGCATTCAGACACACTTGACCAGGTCAGTCCTTACTTAAGTTTACGGCCCACTAGCTTTAACCACATTCTTTAAACACGTGACTGTTGAAGTGTTCATTCCAACATGCACATTATTATATTTCAACATAATAATCAGGCCTAACTGGCTGTTCTCCATGTTTCAGGTGCTGCAGCTTCAGTCTCTCCAGTCTTATCAGAACAAAGCTGTGCCCGCTGCTGCTTTGCTCTTTGTCCATATTGAGAGAGCACATTCATTACCTGTAAGTCACCTGCAGTTTATTCACATATGGTGAAAAAGTTAAAAAATGGATTCTTCAAATAATTAAACTTGCCTATCATTTCCTTGATAGTTAAAGAAGAGTGGAAAGGAACCCAAAGCAGGAGCTGAGCTTGTTCTGGGTGAAACAACTTACAAAACCAAGGTGAGACTCTTGATGCTGTACAGTCAGTCTGATAGATGAATGATTACTGTAATAACTCTATCTTATCTTTTCATCATCATCTCTCTGAAGCTGTTTGAACGCACCTCCAATCCTCAGTGGAATGAGTCTTTCTACTTCCTGGTTCATGACCCCAAACATCAAATGCTTGTCATCAAGGCAAGACATTTATTTATAATCATTGTGTCTGAAGGATCTGTCTGTCACATGTAAAAGTATATATAACATATAACAGCAGTATTATTAAAGTGGATTATTCATTCTTTCTCTGTCTCTCATACATAACAGTTATCCGCTGGTTGGGACCAGCCAATGGGAGCTCTGGTGGTTACTGTCAAGGAACTGCTTGCAGAGCCACAGCTGGTCCTGGACCAGTGGTTCCATCTGGATGGAGCCTCACCCGAGAGTCAGCTCTTGCTGAGGGCTGAGCTCAAGGTGAGAAAGCAAACACATCTGCCCACACACAAACACACAGGTTGTTTAGTTTTCAAAAACAACATATCAATAATGATGCTTGCTTTTTTTCTATTCTGAATTTGTTTGCAAAAGATTCTAGAGTCCAAAATGGTGGATATGATCAGCTCAGGGACTCTGCCCTGTGCTGCCTCTGGCTGTGGATCCGGAAATGGGCAGGTGAAGTTGTCTCTTTCATATGCCTCCCAGGACAGACAGCTCATCGTCATCGTCCATGCATGCAGGTATGTTTCCTCAGATATTGTTTCAAACACCCTCAGTCAGACTGTGTTCACACCAATGATGTACTGTTGGCCTAATCATAGTTTCCTGAGGCTGAGTTAAGGAAAATCCTATTGTTTTTTCAATTCAAGCAGCATCTGCTGTATTACCAATTAACAAGTTTTTCCATGAGATGTTATTATGGCACAACTTAAACATAAGCTTTAGTTTTGAGAAGCTCACCATGCTGCAGCATCCAGCTTGGCCTAACCACAATCCGGAGGGCATTGTATAGAATTTCAAAAACCTCTTGTCTCATTTTCAGGAAATAAAAACACTCACAGTATAGTAAGACATGTCTGTGTACTGAATGGTCAGATTTTACATACTTGCTACACCCTCCTACTGCCGGTAAAGTCATTATATACTTATTATGTACTATATGATATATATACATAAAACTTGATAGAAACTTTGGTTTCTGGCTTTTAAAGTGCAACTGCGACAATTTACACTTACAGGTCTTGGGAAGTACTTCTGCATATGTGAAAATAGTTATATAAAGTCTTTTGTGGCTCCAGAACAAGCTGCATGTAATTTGATAAATTGCTCCAGTGATGTCACTCAGTGGGTAAGTTGGATTGTGGGTACTGTAGGCCCCAGATTTTAAAAAGCAGCTGTAAAATACACAAACATGTCAGTTTATAGTAGCACTGAAAGACCTGTTACCATACCCTAATAAGAAAAACATACAATTCGACGAGTGAGTACATTGTTGATGACAGCTCAAATTAGTACAAAAAGCACACTTTTCACATGGCAACCTGTTTACGCAGATTCATTATATTGCTCTAATATACCTTTTATTGTGTACAATTATTGAAGAAATGTCTTATTTTTTGGTATACAGAGGTCTGTTGTCTCAAAGTAAGGATGGCGTAGACAGCTATGTCTCCCTCATGCTGCTGCCAGACAAAAGTAAGGTCACCAAGAGGAAGACAGCAGTGAAAAAACGAGACCTCAACCCAGAATACAATGAGAGGTAATTAACAAACTGGCTAATTGTATTGTCTTTATATTCATGTGAATTAAAAAAAATCTCTTTAAATATTTGTTATTGTTCACATCTGATCATCTTTTGTCAATTCTTTAAGGTTTGAGTATGCTCTGCCTGCGGATGAAATTAAATTGAGAAGCCTCAGTGTATCAGTGAAGAATAACTCGGCCTCGTTCAGAAGCCGTGACGTCATCGGACAGGTCAGTCTGAGACTGTACTTTCACCTCCACCTCCAAATCTCAAATGACCTTAATTTCTCTTTCAAATGCTCTTTTAAATTCTTTCACTCTTAAGTGAATACATGCAGAAGCGCTGCTTATACACATATTAATAAGCCATTTATGTTCTTCAGGTGCTGATCGAGTTGGCTCAGCTTGACCTGATCTCTGGTGTCACAGAATGGTAAGCAGAGCACGTTGAACTTTCTCCAGCTTGTGTCAAAGTCGTACTCTACAAGGGATATTTAGTATCAAGTGCTCACTATGTGTGGAGTTTTTGGCTACAAAAACATCATAGTTTCCTGACTGACAGATAACAGGGGCTGTGATCAGCTTCGATTAATGTCATTTTGAAATATTTAACCATACGTTGAAAATTAATTTGCTCGGTTCAAACAGAGTTTGGGTACACTGTCGAGTAGATCATTGGTGAGGTTGAAGCAGTGTATTTAGCTTATTTTGAAGAAAGAGTTTTTATCACTATTACTTAACTGTGGACTTGTTTCCTTAATGATCTCCATTAATTAAGTCAAAACTGCTGATTTAATTAACTTTTAATGTAATTTTCCATCCCTCAATTAATTCCAGGTTCACTTTGAGAGAAGAGGCCGACTAATCGCTCTACTTGCTGATGTCATCGTTGGACAATGATGAAGATATCATCACTCGACATGGTGTTGTCCCACTGCTGCAGCTCACACTGATGCCTTCTCCTTTCCACCTCTGCATACAGTACCACTGTGTCAGCCTTACCTGCATCCATCCCAGCTCTTTGTGTATTACATATAGTATAGAATTGGACTGCACTGTATATCCACACACATCAATACTCTCACCAAAGATAAGGAGGCTGAAGTAGCTGAGTTGACAAAGATAACGTGCAAGTCTGACTGAAGGTCACTTTACTATATGAAGAGATTATGGTCATAAAATGGAATGGAGCAAGTGAAATGTGAACAGGCCTAGAAAGAATGAAGTCATGTTTTGTTGCTTTGTTTGCTTTTTTGATGTACGAATGTTTTAAATCCGAGATTATCCTGTTTGAAGTGCAGTTACCTTTTTAGACTGTAGATTTTTTTTTGTGTATTGTTCATGAATGCTAAGGCCATTTCAGTGTTGTTGGATCTGTTTTACGACAGGCTTACACCAGAGTTATTTTAGATTTCTCTGCACTTTTGCTATGTTTGTTTGTTTGCTTTTGAAGATCATTTTTATAAGATTTTTTTTCTACAAGACATCATGTATTTGTTACACATGTGTTACAAAAAAAATCATGGTATGTTTGATTTTGTGTATATTTGCCAAGCTTATGGGTCAGATCTGATACCGTTTGTTGGAAGGTGGCAAGAAAAATAAACAGATTTTGCACATCTCAGTTTTTGATTCTGGAAAACCATTTTTGTGTTATAAACAGATTTATGATTTTCTATTACATTGTTTAAATATATACATATTTTTCTTCTTTTCTCTTACATTTGACTTTTTCTTTTTAAAATAATTTGCAATTTAAATACAGTTAGGTCCATAAATATTTGGACAGAGACAAAGTTTTTCTAATTTTGGTTCTGTACACAATGAAAATTAAATGAAACAATTCAGATGCAGCTGAAGAGCAGACTTTCAGCTTTAATTCAGTGAGTTGAACAAAAAGATTGCATAAAATTGTGAGGAACTAAATCATTTTTTAAACACAATCCCTTCATTTCAGGGGCTCAAAAGTAATTGGACAAATTAAATAACTGAAAATTAAATGTTCATGTCTAATACTTGGTTGAAAACCCTTTGCTGGCAGGGACTGCATGAAGTCTTGAACTCATGGACATCACCAGACGCTGGGTTTCGCTTCTTTTTATGCTCTGCCAGGCCTTTACTGCAGCGGTTTTCAGTTGCTGTTTGTTTGTGAGCCTTCCTGTCTGAAGTTTAGTGTTTAACAAGTGAAAATGCATGCTCAATTGGGTTGACATCAGGTGACTGACTTGGCCATTCAAGAATATTCCACTACTTTCCTATAATAAATAATCCTGGGTTGCTTTGGCTGTATGTTTTGGGTCATTGTCCATCTGTATTATGAAACACCGCCCAATGAATTTGGCTGCATTTGGCTGGATGTGAGCAGACAGTATGTCTCTGAACACCTCAGAATTCATCCGGCTGCCTCTGTCCTGTGTCACATCATCAAAAAACACTAGTGACCCAGTGCCACTGGCAGCCATGCATGCCTGAGCCATCACACGGCCTCCGCCGTGTTTTACAGATGATGTGGTATGCTTTGGATCATGAGCTGTACCACACCTTCTCCATACTTTTTTTCTTGCCATCATTCTGGTAGAGGTTGATCTTGGTTTCATCTGTCCAAAGAAATTCTTCCAGAACTGTGCTGGCTTTTTTTAGATGTTTTTTTTTAACAAAGTCCAATCTAGCCTTTCTATTCTTGAGGCTTATGAGTGGTTTGCACCGTGCAGTGAACCCTCTGTATTTACTTTCATGCAGTCTTGTTTTTATGGTAGACTCGGACATTGATATGCGTACCTCCTGGACAGTGTTGTTCACTTGGTTGACTTTTGTGAAGGGGTGTCTCTTCACCATGGAAATGATTCTGCGATCATCCACCACTGTTGTCTTCCGTGGACGTCCAGGTCTTTTTGCGTTGCTGAGTTCACAAGTGCTTTCTTTCTTTCTCAGGATGTACCAAACTGTAGATTTTGCCATTCCTAATATTGTAGCAATTTTTCAGATGGGTTTGTTCTGTTTCTGCAGCTTAAGGATGGCTTGTTTCACCTGCATGGAGAGCTCCTTTGACCACATTGCCTTCACAGCAAAATCTTCCAAATGCAAGCACCACACCTCAAATCAACCCTAGGCCTTTTATATGCTTAATTGATAATGACAAAACGAAGGAATTGCCCACACCTGCCCATGAAATAGCCTTTGAGTCAACTGTCCAATTACTTTTGGTCTCTTTTAAAAGAGGGTGGCACATGTTAAGGAGCTGAAACTCCTAAACCCTTCATCCAATTTGAATGTGGATTCCCCTTAAATGAAAGCTGGGAGTCTGCACTTTATGTCCATGTCCATTATATAACAAAACTTGTTTCAGTGTCCAAATATATATGGACCTAACTGTACCTTTTAATATCAAATGTATTGATTGAGCCCAAAATCACAATCATATTGCCCCAGTGTGCTATACAATATGTACAGTAATTTATATCCTCTGCCGGTAGACCCTTGATTCTCATCAGGAAAAAAAAGTAAGAATACCTCAATGGCAAGATCTTCATTGTATAGCACACTTGGGCAATATGATTGTGATTTTGGGCTCAATCAATACATTTGACTGATGAAAGATATTTAAATAGCAAATTATTTAAAAAAAGACAAAGTCAAGAAAAGAAGAAAATGCCAATGACAGACCATGATATATTTTTGACTGAATAAAAACAAAAGTTTTCTTGATTTTAATACCCTCAGCATTAGTGGAAGAAGTATTCAGATGTCTTCTTTGAGTAAAAGTACTAATATAGTGTATAAATATTCTTTTACAAGTAAAAATGTCAAAGTCAAAATGTAGTCTAGTACCAAAAGTGAAAGCACTTATTATGCAGAATCATATATTATTGTTTGATCAAAATGAATGGCGTATTTAGTGAAGCATCAGTTTCATGTTGCAGCTGTTGTTATATTATAAAAATAGTTCATTTATAGATTATATGTTGCAGCTATTTTTAATCTGTAAAGTAACTAAAGCTGTAAAACAACAGAAGTGGAGTAAAAGGTCCATATGCTGCTGAAATGTAGTCAAGTAAGAAACAGTACCCCCCACGCTGAGTTTAAGTTCACGCTTTAGTTAAAAACAAAAGTCTTTCAGAGCTTTTTAATTATTTTCGCAGCTGTGAGCCTCCGGTGTGACGTCACGTGTCTCTGGGAGCTGAAACACTTTCATTTTCATTTGTCAGGAAACCAGCAGCGTCCGGAGCCCGAAGCACGGCAAGCTGAAGGTAAGACGTGTGCGTCAGAAACTCGAGCTGTTTTATGTGCTGTATATTCGTCAAACAGGGGAAAAAAAGAGTTTGTGTCATCATATCGTGTTAAAAAATGCTGGAGATTATAAAAATGCGGCGTCACAGCCTAAAAGTTTGCATTAGGTTTTCGTTAACCGAAAGTGAAGTCGAGCGATAGCCTCCATTTTGTGTCGACATTTGTCTTAAAGTTTTTACATAAATGCACAACAAAAATAATTGTTGGACGTCTGAGCTGACATTCTGACTACGAGAAACGCTGCTGTCATTTATGTTGCAGATACTCGTGACGTCTGAAAGGAAGGAGACGGACAACATGTCAGGCCATGACGCAGAAGAGCCCATGGAGGTGAATATCTGTTATCAGCTAACTAAAGTTAACCATTAGAACAATATGAGACAGCTGTAAAGGGACTTTTTTTTTTTTTTTATCATAATGTGAATATTTACAATGACCATGTGTAAAATATTACCCTACTGTTTGAATTTGTTTGTGTTTTGATGCTGCATTTGTCTTTTTGACTAAAAATATCTTGTCTTTTTTCATATAGTGGTCTCAGTCTAATGCCAAATCTAACAAGAGGCCTAAAGTAGGCAGGTGTCTGTGTGTGTGTTTACAAGCCAGTTCATCTAAAAACCAGGGTGGGTCTAAACAGGCCTGTCTGGTTCATGTAGAGTGAAAGCAAAAGTATAAAATTGAAGGCACAAGCTCCCAGCAAAGACTTTAAAAAAGGTCTCGTTAACGCCCCCATCCTTGACTCCTCTGCAACAACTTAATGTCATTTTTATTGATCATAATTTCACTTTTTTTTTTAACATGGGATTAATTTACATTATGTTGAGAGTTCCCCTGCAACCAATAGCAGAGGCACTGGTCATCTCTTGACTGTTTATGACTGTTACGGCTTCCTCCGATGATAAACAGCACGGCTCAAAAAGAGTTGGAGGAAGTACATACTAAACGCCACACACACAATGTCCACAATTAAACCAGCTTTATTATGCTTTATTGTTTTTTCTTCGTGAAAACTGTTTAAGACAATAATGTCATTAAAGACATGTTAGTATAGTTCAAATGAAACACAGCTTCCAGTATCATATACATATATACTGTATGATGTCCAGGTAGAAGAACCTCAAGATGCCACAGGAAACTCCTTTAGTCGAGCACCGAACAATTCCACAACTCCCCACACTTCTGCAGGAGAAGTGACACGGGCACAGGCCTCCCACATGTCTCAGGACCCACCATGGAACTCTGACAGAGGGATGGATGTTGTGAGTAGCTTTGTCATTCAAGTCTATAAACTACAGTTGAACATTGGGAAAGTGTGAAAAGATAATCACCATGAGAGTTGTGGTATTGATGCTAAAATGTGAATATTCTCAGTGTCTTTTCAAGAGGAAGTACAAAAGAAAGAAAATAGTTTGTGTTTTGAAGTATTAATTAGGGCTGGGCGATAAAACGATAACGATATCTATCGCGATAGACACATGATCAATATCAATAGAAAAATACGTTCGATAGAACGTTCGATAATTTCACTGAACTCTGTCAGAAACAGGTGATCTGCAAGCGGCGAAATACAGTGTGAGGCCCAGTTGCTGGACGAGAGGTTTATGCACGCAACTCTGTTTACTTTCGATCAAAACAAAACTTAATTTCAGACACAGACACAGACCGTAGAACCTCCGTATCCCTACGCATTATCGCAACAGCCCAGTTGCGCTAATGCGTAGGGATACGGAGGTTCTACGGTTGAAAAAATGTAGTGCCAAAAGAAAGGGCGGTCTGACGGAGAGATGTAAAGCGGTGTGAATTTTCCCTATACAACGTTCACTTGCAATAATATAGATATTTTAAGGTTGGCCTCGTTTTAGGTGGTTAAAGTTCGCTTTGCACTGGACCGTGTTCACTGTAGTGCAAAGCTGAGCGTCTGGGCTGGAGCGGCTCTCTACTTCTCCAAACTGAGGCTGCGCTGATCGGTGATTACGGTAGGAAACAGATCGACTATTGATATGTACTTTTTATGACCCCACTTCAAAAAACACCAACCATCCCATTAACATATTGTCAAGCAGCAATGTCAGCATCTACACTATTTTGTCTCGTGTCTTCGATTCTGATTCTGAAATATTGAAAAAGATTTTTTTTCACCAGTCACCATTTAAAGGGTTATTTTTCAAATTTTACTTATTTCAAATGGGTAAAAAAAAAAAAAAATCAATAATTATCGATATTGACTGATATGAAACACTTATATCGTGATACATTTTTCAGCCATATCGCCCAGCCCTAGTATTAATTGCCACAATTGTCTTTTTTTTAATCTGTCTTTCTAGAGGTAGGTACAAACCCCAATTCCAATGAAGTTGGGACGTTGTGTAAAACGTAAATAAAAAAAGAATACAATGATTTGCAAATCCTTTTCAACTTAGATTCAATTGAATACACTACAAAGACAACATATTTAATGTTCAAACTGATAAACTTCTTAGTTTTTTTGCAAATATACACTCATTTTAAATGTGATGCCTGCAACACGTTCCAAATAAGCTGGGACAGCGGCAACAATAGACCGGGAAAGTTGAGGAATGCTTAAAAAACGCCTGTTTGGAACATTCCACGGGTGAACCGGTTAATTGGATACAGCTGAGTGCCATGATTGGGTATAAAAGGAGCATCCCCAAAATGCGCAGTTTTTCACAGGCAAGGATGGTGCGAGGTTTACCACTTAATGAACAACTGCATGAGCAAATAGTCTTACAGTTTAAGCACAACATTTCTCAACAATTGCAAGAAATTGAGGGATTTCATCATCTACAGTCCCTAATATCATCAAAAGATTCAGAGAATCTGGAGAAATCTCTGCACGCAAGTGGCAAGGCTGAAAACCAACATTGAATAACCGTGACCTTTCATCCCTCAGGCAGCACTGCATTAAAAACCAACATCATTCTGTCAAGGATATTACCACATGGGCTCAGGAACACTTCGGAAAACCGCTGTCAGTTAAGACAGTTTGTTGCTACATCTACAAGTGCAAGTTAAAACTCTACCATGCAAAGCAAAAGCCCTATATCAACAACATCCAGAAATGGCGCCCAAGCTCATTTGAGATGGACTGAAGCAAAGTGGAAAAGTGTGCTGTGGTCTAACAAGTCCACATTTCAAATAGTTTTTGGAAATCATGGACGTCGTGTCCTCCGGGCCAAAGAGGAAAAGGACCATCCAGACTGTTATCAGCGCAAAGTTCAAAAGCCAGCATCTGTGATGGTATGGGGTCATGTTAGTGCCCATGGCATTATGGGTAACTTGCACATCTGTGAAGGCACCATAAATGCTGAAAGGTACATACAGGTTTTGGAGCAACATATGCTGCCATTCAAGCAATGTCTTTTTCAAGGACGTCCCTGCTTATTTCAGCAGGACAATGCCAAGCCACAGTCTGCATGTGTTACAAAAGCATGGCTTCGTAGTAAAAGAGTGCGGATACTAGACTGGCCTGCCTGCAGTCCAGACCTGTCTCCCATTGAAAATGTGTTTCGCATTATGAAGCGCAAAAAAAAGACAGCGGAGGCCCCGGACTGTTGAGCAACTGAAGTCGTATATCAAGCAAGAATGGGAAAGAATTCCATCTGCGAAGCTTCAAGAATGAGTGTCCTCAGTTCCAAAGTGCTAATTGAGTGTTGTTAAAAGGAAAAGTGATGTAACACAGTGGTAAACATGCCCCTGTCCCAGCTCTTTTGAAACGTGTGTGTGTGTGCATACATGTTCAGTAACAGAGATGATTTCAACCAGTGCAACAACACTTTTAGACACTAAAAACGAGTTCATGTAAAATTTATGTCTGTATGTCTCTTTTTAAGGGAGCTTAAATTAAATTCAAAACAAATAATCTCAGCCAGTTGCCTTCTGTTGTACCGAGGCTGTCCTCTTATGTCCATAATAGTCTGTTTTATTATCATGCTGCATTACAACTCTGTTGTTATTACAGAAATGGTAGTTTCATTTTTTTGTTTAAATTCCATTTCAGTCTCATAATCACATATACTGAATTACATCTTTTTTCTGTTTTGATAAGGACCAGCAAGGACAACATCAGTATGCCACTGGAAACCCCTCTAATCCAGCACAGAACAACTACCCAGATCTCCACACTTCTGCTGTACAGGTTGCACAGGCATATCAAAACACATCAGCGAACATGCCAACTCTGAGTAGCTCTGTTGTCCAAGTCTGCAAACTACAGCTGACACTTAAACATTAGAAAAATAAGTGTTAAAGGTCCAGTGTGTAGGATTTTTGTGGCATCTAGCAGTAAGGGAGCAGATTGCAGCCAATTGAACACCCCTCATCTCAACCTCCCCTACGGTGGAGGTGTGAATTGCCTTCTATAGAGCCAGTGTTTGGTTTGTCTGTAGGAAGAGGACCTGCTCCCTCTGTAAATATAAAAGGCTCATTCTAAGAGTATGAGATCAGGGTAAGATAACCATCTCAGAAAATGTGTACAGTATCATAATATACACTATTACACAGTGATTATAAAGTCATTATCAGTAACAATGACCCTTAAAAGAATGAAAATAGAAGGGATTTTTACTAGCGATGTACTGATCTGACTTTTTCAGTCCCAACACCGATACTGATGCCTGGGCTTTGTGTCAATACACAAAGGTTCAGCTGCTAATAAAACATAGCAGCTGAACCTGAGAATAATGTAATAAAAAGTTGGTCAAACAACAACTTGTGCTCAGTGACACACGTGGTGCGACAGAGGAAAAAAAACTGGATTGGCCCGTGGATCTCTTCATTTTTCCGATCCAGCTATTTTGTCAATATCAGGGCCAATATCCGGTCTTAGTATCGGATCGGTGCACCCCTAATTTTTACTTATAATTCTCTAATACCTTAGATAATCAAATGGACATTGAAGGATAACCAAGTTTCATACCACAGTTTACCTTGAAATCAGTATATCACTGCAGACCTATTCTGAGGTAACAAAAACATCATCATTTTATTTTCCAGGTGATCCAGTTGCTCTTTCTTGTACTGAGGCTGTCCTCCTAGGTCATAGTTCGTTATATTCTCAGACTGCATGGCATCTCCGTTATCAAGACTGTTTTAAACTTTAATGTAATTAAAGATGTGGAAAATAATTCCATCTATACTGTCATACACATATGTACTGAATGAGGTCTTTCTGTTTTGAAAAAGGACCAGACAAGACAACATCAGGACGCCAGCTTAAAGTTCTTTAATGCACCACAGAACAACCAAACATATCCCGACACTTCTGCTGGACAGGTTGCACAGGTGACTTAAGACTCATCACCTAACATTGGCAGGGGAACGGCAGTTGTGAGAAGCTAAATTCACAGTGACTGTCAGGATTTTTAAGTATTAATGGCTGTCTTTATTTATTTGAATATCCTGTCTTTCCTCATACAGGGTTCTGAGCTGCCTCCAACATCTGAGGTGGGTATTTTTGTGAGTGTGTTTGTGTGAGTTTAATTACACAAATCGTCCCAGCCACCTCTATGTGAGCCAGTATCTGTTACTCATAAGACTTTGGAAGGGCACTGCTACAAACTGTTTGAATAAGGGCAGGCACTTACAGGCAGATACTTTTAGGTAATTGAACGAATCATCTATCTATCACAGGCCAGCTTCTTTTGATGAAATATACCCTCCAGTTCTGATATAACATAACGCTTATAGCAGCTACAACAACCACTTGAGCTGGGGCCATTGAAAAGAACAATCATTCCTATCGCTAGTTGCCTCTAGTTGCTGGTTGCTCCTCATAAGGACACTGATTGGTTCAATGCCTGTGTGTTGGCCACAAGCACACAGCTTGAAACCTTGATTTAAAGGATAAATTACATCCTTATGCTGTCTATTATCCTATTGCATAGAAACTATGTTATCAATGCCATATAAAACTCAAATGTAATTATAGCAATGATCAGTTAAAAACAACACTAACTCCAATATGATTTTACATATATATGACCTTATTTTGTGTCTTTGTGAAACTGTGCCAATTATATTATTCACTTTATTTTTTCTGTTATTACAATTTTACAGTGATTTATAAAATGTCCCTTGAAAACAGACTTTTAAGATAAATGGCATGGAGTATGTTGTGTTATATTGTTTTGTATTCAGTGACATTAACTGTTACATGTGCTCTGGCTCTGTTGATTTTATCACAGAACAAAGATGAAGTTCGAGCCACTCTCTCCGTCCAGTGGTCAGATGATGATGATAAAATGCAGAAAAAAAAATCAACACTGCAGAAATGTCTTCAGACTTTGGTTCACAGATTTGATGTAGAATGCGATGTTCTAAAGGTCTCAGAAGAAGGAAAAGCTGAAATAACGATTAAACCTGCTGCAGGTGCAGTATTACTGAATTTAATACCATTGGTTTTGCATAGTATTTTCTTGTTTTTCATTTTAAGTTTCAGTTAATGTTGTTTTTTGTTTTGTTTTAGTTTTTTTTCAAGTTGCGAGTGAGTTTGAGGCACTGCTAAGAAAACCAATAAAGGGAAAAGATAGGAAAACGGTGATAATAACTTCATTTAGTATGGATCTGCCAGAGCTGGAGATAAAAAAACAAAACATCTCTTCAGTGAACCATCCTCAATCATCTGTGTCAGGGCAACAACATGTAAGTTTTGTGTAGTGAAGAAGTACAAATTAATCACAGTGAAATTATTTTTGATTAGCTCATTAATTGCTTCATATTATCTCTATAGGTGAAAGGCCAATTTAGGGAGCAAAGTGAGACAACCCCATCTACTCGTAATGTCCCAGTTCTTACAGACAATGCCTCAATAACCCTTCCTCTTTCATCTATGTCAGAGCATCAACATGTAAGTGCCGTGAAGTAAAGAAATGCAAATTAATAACAAACAAACAAAAGATTTCATTTTGATAATTAATTAATATTTCTCTATAGATGAAAGGACAACTCGGGAAACAAAGTAACATGACTACATCTACGAACGTCCCAAAGCTCACAGACAATGACAATTCACGACAAGAAGTGAACCTTCCTTCTTCATCTGTGTCAGAGAAGCAAAATGTATGTGCTGTGAAGTAAATTAGTAAGACTGAATTACAATGAATACTAATGCATTTTAGCAAATTAATACATCGTTTTTTTATCCAGGACCAAGAGCCACCAGTGAAACAAAATGGTTCCAGCAGTTCAGCTGCAGTTTCTACAAGAGAAGATAAGACAGGTTGTGTTCTCCCAGTGGTCCACTTCTGGTACATGAACAACATCTTCAAGGAGGACATTAAACGCATCGAGAGAAGGCATGGAGTTAAAATGAATGCAGAAGTGAATGTGCGCTTTGAAGGAGACCAAAAAGACGAAGGCCTGGCAGAAGCTCTTTCTGAGTTCACTGACCTCGTTCAGAAGCGTTTAGGTGATTTTGATGGCTCAGTTACTCCTCTCAAGTCCGTAGATACAGAAGAGTTCAAGGACGCACTGAAAATGATCCAGAGACCTGAGCACAAGCTTCTGGTTGCTCTTTCTTCTGAAGAAATGACCATATATGGGCCAAGACCAATTTCAACTGCCATCAGCAAGTCCTTAAATGCAGCACAGACATCCTCAGCAAATACTTACAACTCTGCTGCAGAGTCTCAAGTCACATCCCTGAACATTGGCATGAGCATCAGAGACCATCTTGTAAATAATGGACTGAATATGCAGGAGAGCCACTGGAAGCTGATGACAACTGCCTTCAGTGATGACGTAGATAAGATTAAAAAAAAGTTCAGTGTGGACTTTATGGATTCAGGCGTCCATCATGGCAAAGTCAATGTCAGAACTCATTATAAAAGATCTGGAGGAAATGCTTCAATGGAGAGCCATGCTATCAGAGCTCTTCTTCATCTGTGCCAGAAGATCGCCACATCACCCAAGAACATCACCCAGCACCAAGGTGCCACAGGGTTCAGTGGCTCCAAGAAGAATTCAAGGAGTTCGTCAGAGGGGGCCTCCAGTGGACCTGTGGTCAACAACCAATCAGAATACAGCACTCGCAAAACTGAAGATTCTGCAGGAGAGGGGGCAACAGCGGGAGACAACAAAGATGAAGAATGTCCTATATGCAAAGATACGTTTAAGAACAAGAAACAGCTCAAGTGTAAACATGAGCTTTGTGAGGAATGCCTGGAACAGTTAAAAAAACACATGGGACCAGTGTGTCCTATATGCAAAGATGTCTTTGGAGTGATAGAGGGAACTCAGCCAGATGGAAAAATGTCTGTGCAGAAAAGTTACTTATCCCTCCCTGGATTCGAAGGCTATGGCACTATAGTCATCAGCTATTATTTTCCAGATGGAAAACAAACTGTAAATATCTTAATTTAATTATCTGAAGAATTTCTAAGTTATTTTCAGACATGTTTGTCAATTATGTCTTCAACTTACTCTCTCCCTTTGTAGGAAAGGCATCCAAATCCTGGACAACGTTATCATGGTACAAGCAGAACAGCATATCTGCCAGACAACAAAGAGGGTAAAGAAGTGCTGCATCTGTTACAGAAAGCATTTAACCAGAAGCTCATTTTCACTGTTGGGACTTCCACAACAACTGGGATAAAGAACCAGGTGACCTGGAACGACATTCACCACAAAACCTTGACATCTGGAGGACCACAGAGGTACATCACAGTTTTTCTATCTATATATATATCTATCTATCTATCTATCTATCTATCTATCTATCTATCTATCTATCTATCTATCTATCTATCTATCTATCTATATATCTATATATATATATATATATATATATATATATCTATCTATCTATCTATCTATCTATCTATCTATCTATCTATCTATCTATCTATCTATCTATCTATCTATCTATCTATCTATCTATCTATCTATCTATCTATCTATCTATCTATCTATCTATCTATCTATCTATCTATCTATCTATCTATCTATCTATCTATCTATCTATCTATCTATCTATCTATCTATCTATCTATCTATCTATCTATCTATCTATATATATATATATATATATATATATATATATATATATATATATATATATAGGGCTGTAACAATACTGAAACTGAAATCGCCACACTCAGATCCACGAACCTGTCTCGTGGTGTGAGGGGGCAGAATCGCGACGCAACTTCCAGTCCAGATCCAGCCCTATGAGCTGGATGTAAGTAGCCCCTTTCACATAGCGACGCTGCATTAACCCCACAGCCGTCGTTCGCCAAATCTCCGCCATTGTTCGTTCACACAGAGCGAAGCACCGCTGGAGTAAAGACGAATCGCTGTGTAATTCACACAGAAAGCTGGCGCTGCGGCTCCTAAACAGACATGACGGTACACGTCTTGATGATGTGTGTGTGTTTGCAAGGGGTTTCCCCGGTTTCCCCCGTCAATCTAAATCCGACGGCTGTCTTCCGGGGTAAAGTTCACTGAAGTTTCGGTTGAGGGCTGACCGTCGCAGAGATTTTTTTCCATCATTAACACTCGGTGAGTTAAAGTTTTTTGCTGGTGACGGACGTTTTTCGGGCAGAAATGTGACGAGGAGGCGGTAGGATGGTCGGGACGGTCAGGACAGATGCTTCTCCACGTACAGCTGCGGTATTTGTTTCCTCGTTGCCAAAAACAGTTACAGTTACTACATAACCTTAGTTTGGTCCTGTAACGTTGCTTTGTGGGACATTTCTCTTTTTTAAGTTGAGTGAGGGACCTTACTGCACCTCTGATACTATCAAATGAGTATCATATACATAAGTTATTGAAATGTTACATAAATAAAATGTTTTATTTAAAAAAAATACCGAATTGTGGTTCAAAAATCGTGATACAAACTGAATCGTGAGTTTGGTGTATCGTTACAGCCCTAAATATATATACAATTATTTTTTTTTTTTTTCTTTGTTGACCCCTGTTCCTTATCTGTTTCCACAGTTTTGGGTATCCTGACCCAGACTATCTGAGTAGAGTCAGAGATGAGCTGAAGGCTAAAGGCATCGAATGAAGTCTGATACAAAGATGCTACAGAGAGTTGTTTTAACACAAAAAATCAAGATAATCATTTAAACAATCACAGATTATTGAATTGTATTCTGTCTCTCGGGGTTATCATTAAGGGTTGCTTTGAAATGCACCAAATGTTACCGTTTAGCAACATATATTAGTTTCACCTATTTAGCGTAACGTTTTTTGATGGAGTTTCTCAATTTTTAGTTGATTGTTTCAGTTCATAATTCAGTTTATAACAGTATACAAATAAAATAATGCATTCATAAATGTATCTTCAACTGTCTACAGTCTGTATTATCTAAATTACCGCTTGCCTAATAAATGATTAAATCGACCCACACTGACTCACCACAGTATTCTTCACTATATCAGCATGTCCATTGTATGAAATATTCTTGTATTATCATGTTCTTTCCTTTGAAAAGTGTGTTGACTCCATAAAGTCCATAAATTGTGTATAACAAAAGACATTCTTCATTTTAGTACCTCCACTAACTTTACTTATGGGCAAACCCTCCGACCATCAAGCAAACATTTTCAATGTGGTACAACAATTAATAAGCAGTCACATAAGAGATGCAGCACTGGTCGACACTGGCTGCACATGTTTGGATCTGTTTTATGACCAGCTTACATTGGAGGCATTTTATATTTCACAGTACTTTGCTACATTTGTGTTTGTAATTGCTTTCAAATATATTTCTATTAGACATGTATTTGATACACTGTACAAAAAATATTAATAAAGGATGCATGTATTTATGATATATATGTATTTGCAAAGTTAATGACACATTAATCACTAATTTTTGCATCATTGTGATTTACAGAGGATGATATTAATAATTCTAAAGGTATGCTCAACTGTACATGAAAAGATCAAGCCACCAATACATAACATTAGAAATGAATGTAAATTGCAAATGATACAGTCAAAATGTCAAAATGAGTTCTGACAGATTTGTCCACAAAGATCATGATATTTCTTTCATTCAATCAAAAAAAAAAAACTAAAAAAACAAAGCTTGTCAAAGGTTTTCTTGATATTTGCAGGGTCAGCAGTGGTGGAAGAAGAACACAGATCTTTTACATAAGTATTAAAACCAGCGTAGAGATATTCTGTTTCAGTGTGTTACATTCAAAATGTTACATGAAAAGTATGAGCAGCCAATTATACCCAAAGTACCAAAAGAGTAGTTATTACAGAGAATCACCCATAATATAAACAGTGTATATGTTTTATAATTACACTGGATTATTGATGCATTAATGTTAAAACATCACTTTAATGTTGCAGCTGGTATTGGTGGGTCTCATTTTTATCACAGTTTGATATACAGCTGGGTCTCTCCATATATAATAATACATCACAACTTATTTTTATCCGGTACATGCAGAGGGAGGAGCTAAGGGGGCACCTGCCCCTTTGTCCCTGATGTCCAACGTGCTCTTTTGTTGGTGTTTTTTGTTGTGTTCTTGTTGTTGATTTGTAGTTCTATTAGATAGTTTTGGGAAATGGTTCTCCAGTTGTTATGCTGGTTTGGAGAAGAGAACAACTTCCTTTGCAATCAAATGTGTTCTGTAGCTTTTTCTGTGTTTCCCCTTTTAATTAGTCTTTTAATGGTAGAGAGCATTACATATATTATATTTGAGAAATATAGGTCACAAATGTTCAAGAATCCCAAAGGATGTAAAATGCAATACTAAATCTAGAATTCGGATATAAAGCTGCTTAAGATAGATCACTATGTTTTCAGTGTATCTTTTCTATTCTCTGTTGTTTTGTATTTTCTATTGTTTGTATTTTTATCATAATTTTCTTGAAGTTTCATTCAGCAGTGCAAAGCTGACTCCTAAAGAGAGGGGACTGAAACAAAGTGAAATGACACTGGAGTAAACAAATGTGTTAAATTTTTGTTTGAAAAATTATTTTTTTGATCAACTGATGATTTCACCTTCAGGTCCGTCCATATGCCCCTTTTAACTGTGAGTACCTACCCCTCTGAACACTCTGCACAGCCCTTTATTATTTTCAGTTTGATGCGTCAGTTTGAAGCTGCTGTTGCTGAAGTCGAACACCAGGTGGAGGTCAGTCGTACATACGTTAATTTTCTACGTGATGTATATTTTAACAAAAATTGTGTTGTAATTCTTTGTTGAAATGAAATGAAACACAAAGCGAGGTCAAAGCCAGTAAAAGTTTGCATTAGGGTGTCTAAACCAGAAATGGAGTCGAGCGACAGTTGTTGTTTTTTACGTGTCGACATTTGGAATATCATTTATGAGTTTATAGATACACCAAAATAAAATGCTGCTAGATGTTTAAACTGACAGTCTGACTAAAACAAACGCTGCTGACATTTATGTTGCAGATAAGTGCTTTGTATTAAACAGTGAGGTGGCAGATGGATTTCTTCTCTATTTCAAACACTTTTAGACATTCAAAACAAGTGAGTATAAGATTCAGGTTTAGGTCAAACATGTCTGTATGTTTTCAAGTTCAAAACAAAGACTTTGCTCGTTCCAAATACTCTCAGGCAGTTGCTTTCTGTATTAAGACTGTCCTCTGAGGTCAGTCTATTTTATTATCATGCTGCATAACAACTCCGTTAGCAGTACAGTATAAAACTCTAATGTAATTAAAGAAAGGTAAAAAAATTTAAAAAAAAAAAGCCACTTCCAATGTTATAATCATATATACTGAATGACATATTTTTTATGTTTTGAAACCAACCAGCAAGGACAACATCAATACGCCATGGGAAACTCCTTTTGTTCAGCACAGGACAACGTCCCAAACATTGTGAGTAGCTCTGTCTCTGTCTCTTAATATTTCAGGGGGCGCTATAGAGTCTGATGGTAACACCTTTCGTCAGCTATCGTCAGGAGGGCATTGGCAATAATTGTACCAAGTTTCTGTTAATTGGACCAACCGATGAGGAGATATGAAGTACTTAAATTTAAAGATCCCCGCCTAGTGGTGATCGGCCGTAATTTTGCACAGAGCCTTATGGGCTCATGGGGAAGTACTAACTTGAGTTTCATGTCATTCGCAGACACCAATGTGGAGCTATGCAACACTTCCTGTTTTAAACCAATTCTGCAGGAAGTTGTCATTTAATGACTTGAGTATTGTTTGGAATGTCAAAATTATTCTCATAAAGTTTTGTCAGGAGAGTCCACAGATGCTGTGTGCAAAGTTAGCTGCACATCGGTGAAATTGGCTGGGAGGAGTTCGAAAAAGTTGCGACATTTCTTGAATTTGCGGGGGGGAAAAAGAAAAAAGTCCGAAATCACAAGATTCAGCATAATTCAAGGAACGCGTGGATATAAGGTTTTTGAATGTGCGACAAAGTATTTTGGAGTTATAAGCCAAAATGCACTTTCCTTGATTATAGCGCCACCTTGTGGTAGAAATTCACAATGACAATAGATTATGCACATTTTCGGCAGGTTTGACTTGTATTCCAAGTTTGGTGAATTTTGGGGTATGTTCAGGCAGTGAAAAATGCGATGATTTGGGACCAAAAACTTGTCAGTAAAAAAACAATAGGGACCTCGCAGGTCTGTGACCTGCTCGGGCCCTAATAACAAATGTACATTCTACTAGTAATAGATCTATCCAGTGTAATATATAATGATACAGTTAAAAAATGGGTTGTTGCAGATAGTAATTTACTGCTTGCCTCATAATTGATTAAACCGACCCACAGTGACTCGTTACAGTATTCTTCACTATATCAGCATGTCCCCTGTTTTATATATTCTTATGTTATTACGTTCTTTACTTACTAAATTGTGTTGACCCCATGAAGTCCATGAATTCTGTATCACAAAAGATATTACAAATTTTTCTGTAGAGATAACAATCTCAAAACGATTGTCAGATAACACCTCCGCTAACTCTTCTTATGGTCAAACTCTCCGACCATCATGCAAACTACAGTACAATGTGGTGCAACGATTAATAAGCAATCATATCAGACATACCGCCGGTCGACACTCTGGCTGCACATTTTTGGATTTTTTGTTTTATGAGCTGCTTACATTGGACGTTATTTTATATTTCACAGCACTTTGCCACATTTGTGTTTGAAATTGCTTTCAAAGATATTTTTGAGACGTGTATTTGTTACACTGTACAAAAAATATATAAATAAATCATGGTATGTGTTTATGATAGCCTATATATGTATTTGCAAAGTTTATGACACATTGAACGGTTACTGTTTGTTGACAGATGTAGATTTTGCACATGTTTTAGCTATTGCAGGTTTTTTTTCTGCATATTTTTGTTAACAGTTCTGTGCTTTGCTTATGTTTTTTTCACTCTCTGTTTAACTGTTTGGTTGAGTGCATTATTGTGTTGCTAGGAGGATATTAATAATTATAAAGGTATGCTCAACTGTAGATGAGAAGATCAAGCTACGAATAAACTACATTTGAAATGAATGTAAATTGCAAATCATAGTCAAAATGTAGAAATGAGTGCTGACAGATTTGTCCACAATGATCATGATATTTCTTTCATTTAATCAAAAAAAGGTAAAAAACAAAAAACAAAACATAAAGCTTGTCAGAGGTTTTCTTGATATTTGCAGAGTCAGCAGTGGTGGAAGAAGATCTTTTACTTAAGTACTAAAACCAGCGTAGACATATTCTGTTTCTGTGCGTTACATTCAAAATGTTACATGAAAAGTATGAGCAGCCAAATATGCTTAAAGTACCAAAAAAAGTACTCATTACAGATAATCACCCATAATATAACAGTGTATTTGTTTTATGATTACATTGAATTATTGATGCATTCATGTGAAAACATCACTTTAATGTTGCAGCTGGTAATGGTGGGTCTCATTTTAACAGCTTTATATACAGCTGGGTCTCTCCATATATAATAATACATCACAACTTATTTTGATCAGGTAAGTGCAAAGGGAGGAGCTAAAGGGGCACCTGCCCCTTTGTCCCTGATGTCCAAAGTGCTCTTTTCTTAAGGTGTATCTTTTTGTGTTTTTGTTTTTTGTTGTTTGTTGTTATTTTCCCTTAATACAGGCTGTGTGTGTGTGTGTGTGTTTGAGAAATATAGGCCACATATGTTCAAGAATCTAAAAATGCACACAGCTTTTGCTCAATCTAGTATGTTGATACAAAGCTGCTACCAGTAGTGTATCTGTATCAGTAGTGTAACTGTGCAAAGCTGCCTCGTAAAGAGAGATGACACAGGAGCAAACAAATGTTTTACATTTTGGTTTGAAAAATTAATTTTTGATCGACTAATCAATTAATGATTTCACCTTCAAGTCCGCCCCTTTAAACTTTGAGCACGTGCCCCTCAGATGGTCTCTGCCAGCTCTTATTTTTATTATATTCGTCGAAGTGTGTTATGTATCTCTGTATTCCTGGGAATTATGGAGGACCAAACCTGACATAAGTATAAATAAATAATTAAATAAATGCATAAATACATAAATAAATAAATAAATGCTGAAATAAATAAATAAATGTATAAATAAAAAAATGCATAAATAGATGAATAAATAAATAAATGCTGAAATAAATAAATGTATAAATAAATAAATAAAAGTATAAATAAAAGAATAAATGCTTTTTATTTATTTCTACATTTCTGTTGACCTACATGTATTTATTTCTGTATTTCTGTTCACCTACATGTATTTATTTCTGTATTTCTGTTCACCTACATTTATTTATTTCTGTATTTCTGTATTTCTGTTCACCTACATATATTTATTTCTGTATTTCTGTGTCCATATGTAAATGAGGAGGTAGGAGGTCCTAACCACAGTCAAGAGCATGATTGGTCAAATCGGAGAGTCAGACAAAAGCAAACGATTCCTGATCTCAAGCCTCGCTCTCTGTAACGTTGTCAAACAGCTCCAGTTAGCGTAATGGCCTCGACCAGTGTGACAGGTTAACTGGCGTTCATTTTAACTTGCGAGGGTCCCAGATGTGCTGGTGGTGTGGTTTGAGAATCCTGTCTGGAGAGCCATGTCCGCTAACCAGGAAAAACATTCTGCTCATCGCTCCAAGTCATCGTTTTGACGTGGCTTGAACACTTCTATCCACACGGAGAAGCCAGGGCTGCGACTTGCAAACCACTGCTAGACGAGCGCTACAGAGCACAAATCGTCCAAAAGTGCATGTTGTCGGTCTCATATCTTTGTCGTGAATCTCTGTACTCTCAAACAACTCATGTGTGGAACAGTATTAAGCATTTGTTCACGCCGAGCGGCTCGAGAGTGGCGTGGACACCGCTGTTAGCAGTTAGCTGTTAGCTTTTAGCTGCTCGCTGTAGCGCTAAGAGCGTAGTGTCCAGGTTAACTGTTGACACATGTTACCACCGAGAGTGAGATACATGTCTGGGCTTTCCTATGAACCATTGTCGCTACTGGTGTTTGTATCACAGGTTGATCTGGACGTCTCACGATTTGCCACAGCTGATTGACCTCACGCTGAGCTCGGGCTGGATGTCAATGTACTCTGCAGACTGTTTGACCAGCAGGCTGTATGACAGTGTACAGTTTTCACACTGACTTAGCTTCAGCTTAATAACGATGTATGCGGCTCGGAACGATGGCTTTAAGCGACCATTTGCACAGTGCGGAATGAAAAATGCCCAATGGTAACCGGTGTCACAAGGTAACCTGGACGCTGCGCTACAGCGAGCAGCTAACAGCTAACATAAGAGCTAAAGGGGGTCTCCACTCCGCTCTCGAGCTGCTCGGCGTGAACAAATGCCTCAGCCTGTTCCACCCATGAGTTATTTGAGAGTACAGACATTCACAACAAAGATATGAGACCGACAACATGCACTTTTGGACAATTTGTGCTCTGTAGCTCTCGTCTAGAATACACTTATACATGACTTGGAGTGATGAGCAGAATGTTTTTCCTGGTTAGCGGACATGGCTGAGGATACCTCTCTCTCCAGACGGGATTCTCAAACCACACCACCAGCACACCTGGGACCCTCGCAAGTTAAAATGAACGCCAGTCAAATTCATAACTAAACCAGAGCTACATGAACAAATATCAACAACTGCAGCTAACAGTTAGCTGAGCGGGCTTGCTGGTAGCCAGCAACATTCCTGTACAGTGTACAGGAATCAGCGCTGCTAGTAAGGCAGAAGTAGTAGACCCTCATCGAGCACACTCCTGTAACCAGTCATGCTCTTGACTGAGGTTAGGACCTCCTACCTCCTCATTTACATATGGACACAGAAATACAGAAATAAATATATGTAGGTGAACAGAAATACAGAAATACAGAAATAAATAAATGTAGGGGAACAGAAATACAGAAATAAATACATGTAGGTGAACAGAAATGTAGAAATAAATAAAAAGCATTTATTCTTTTATTTATACTTTTATTTATTTATTTATACATTTATTTATTTATTCATTTATTTATTTATTTATACATGTGTTTATTTATTTCAGCATTTATTTATTTATTTATGTGTTTATTTATGCATTTATGCATTTATTTATTTATTTTCTTTATACTTATGTCAGGTTTGGTCCTCCATAGAGGATAGGTGTCCTTCTCCTGTGTGGTGGGGGAGGCGCTGTTTCCCTGGTGCCTTGCCCATTTTTGCTTTCCAGGTTAGGTCCAATCCAGGTGCACATGGTTGGGTCTGATTGCCTGGTAGAGTATTTAGGGAGAATATTCCAGAGGGGTGTACTGCGAAGCCAGTTAAGTGGGTTAGCGAGGTATGTTGAGTCTAAAGCCAGGCTTTCCTGTACTACAAAGGTGGCTCTCTTTTAACCCGGCTAGATCACCATGGTAACTTATGCTTAGCCCATAACCTGGTCCCGTCCAGGTTATGTTCAGAGTTTTAACTTAAAATCGGCTATAAAAGCGCCGCTGTTTCACTGTGTGACTCATTCGGAGATGGCGTCACCATTCATTTAGAACCCGGTGGACCTGGGAGCAAGAATAATTCGGGCAGCACTGCGACGTGAGCGGCTTCTTCGAGATCGCGCTGATCCGCTGGCATTTCCTGATGAAATTCTCTATGAGCGATACAGATTTTCAGCCGAGGTAATACGGTACATTTGCTCACTTATTGAGCCGAGTGTCAGGAATGCCACTGGAAGAAGCTGTGCGCTCACTGTCGGGCAAACTGTTTGTGTAGCCCTTCGTTTTTTTTGCCACGGGAACCTACTTACATTCAGTTGGTGATGCAGAAAATCTGAGCAAGAACACACACTGACAAAATGATGGGGCAGCTTGGCTACATACCACTTTGAATGATGTTTTTGTATTTGGCTCTAACTTGCTGCCATGTCCGACTGCTGCTTCCACATCTTAATAACATGCAATATGAAATATTAATTAGGCCAACCTAGTATTTATTTGTCACAGATAATGAGTAAAGTTAACTATTTCTTTGATGTGGCCATGAATAAACTGATGAACTGATCAATGTTTCACCCGTTGTAGGGCAGTGTACGCCCAAACACAAATCTTACAGGCTTGAGCTATTTTCACTGTCAAAAAGGTCTTTATTGTCATTGTACAGGGACAGTAGCTACATTTGCTTGTTCATCCCGACACACTAATGCAAAAAAAACCCCAAAACACTGAACATTTATAGCCTACGCACACTCAGCCTCGCTTTCAATAAAACACACACGCGCATTCTATAACTGAGATCAGTAAAATGTGAAAACAATGTAGACATCATTCAAAAATGAAAAAAGATAGTTGTTGCTTCAGTGTATTTATTTTTTTTCTAAGGACTTAATATAATATTGATCATAATATTAATCATTGTTAACTTACGCATTTACACGGTCAGCAGTTTTCTGCCAGCAGCCCTCCCTCGCTCTGTTGGCGGCGACAGTGTTACTTTCTGATGGTTTCTTTGAATTCTTCATAGCCTTTGCATAATAAGAATCTGCTCATCTTGAGTAAAATATGTGGCCCGGGTTCGATCCATTTTCGCACGGAAGTAGAATAATATGACGTCAAACGCCCCCTTTTATGTGAACGCGCGCAGAGCACAAAGCAGAGAACCGGACTTGACAAATTAAGTTGATAACCACCGTCGCAGTACCGTTTAACTCTGATTGGGGACTCGGGGCTTTGTTGAGCTGCATCATGAGCACAAAGCCTGGCTATGTTGAGCCCCCTTCGCAGTACAGGCATCAGAGCCGCCGCTCTCTCTCCCTCCCTGCCTGTGATGACAACTGCCAACAGTTCTTCTTATTTATTTCTTGTTAGTTTGCACATTCTCAATGCAACAGTCCATATCACACTACACATAGCTGCCACTTATACTGATCCTTAGTTTCTTTGTAACGTAGGGCCCTACTTTTAATAAATATATTGAAATGGTTTAACTGTGTAGTCTCCCCTTTGTTGTGGTCTGCCGTGAGCCAGGTGGTCATAACAAATGGGGGCTCGTCCGGAACATTGGTAAGGTTGTCAGTAACTTACTAATGCCTGTATAGTTCGGTAGTACTTTTGCTAGGAGACTCTCAGTGTTTGGTTAGTTTGCTTGATTGCTTAAGGAGGACTGGTGGCCGCTTTCCTTTTTCCATAACCCGTACCTGGGTACCGGTTATGATCCGGATGGTGTGTAGCCTGGGTTACTGTTGTCGCCTACCTTCTAAGCGCGTGGTTTCGATACCATGAGCTACGTGAACCCCCGTGGTAGGAGTAGAAGCGCTTAGTTTGTTTTCGGTTTTTTTTTCTTTTTTGTGTGTTTTTTTTCAGTAACTAAAGCTGTCATACAGGCGAAATGTAGCTAGAAAACATTGAAATTGTACTTAATTACAGGACTTGAGTAAAAAATCTTGCAACGCTGTTTTTTCCCAACACCATCACACCGCACTTATCACCTAATAATAACTATTATTATGTATTATCAGTGAACAAACTGCAGCTGCATCTGTGATGGTGTGAGCCTTTAGTGTGACGTCACGTGTCCCGCAGCGCTTGAGTACTTTCAGTTTGATGTGACAGTTTGAAGCAGCTGAAGCCGAACACCAGGTGGAGGTCAGTCGTACATACGTTCATATTTTACGGGCTGTATGTTTTTAGACAAAATGTGTGTGGCATAATTTTGTGTTGAAATGAAATCACTTACCAAGCGAAGTCAAAGCCTGTAAAAGTTTGCATTAGCTTGCCATAACCGGAAGTGGAGTCGAGCGACAATGTTTGTTTTTAACGTGTCGACAAATGAAATATAATTTATGAGTTTATAAATACACCGAAATAAGGAGCTGTTAGATGTTTGAACTGACAGTCTGACCACAACAAACGCTGCTGTCATTAATGTCACAGATATTTGCTTTGTCTCCTCAACAGTGACGTGGCAGAGGAATTTCTTTTCTATTTCCAACACTTTTAGACAATAAAAACAAGTGAGTTTGGGTCAAACCTGTCTGCATGATTGTCTTTACAGAGTACGTTAACGTGTACATTTGAAATTTAAAGCTTAAGTCAAGTTCAAAACAAAGACTTTGCTTGTTCCAAATACTCAGCCAGTTGCTTTCTGTTGTACTGACACTGTCCTCTGAGGTCAGTCTGTTTTATTATGATGCTGCATTACAACTCTGTTAGCAGCAGCACAGTATAAAACGCTGATGTAATTAATGAAATGTTAGTTTGGCAAAGAAAAACATTTATAAATAAAACAACAAAAAACTGTGTCATAATCATATATACTGAGTGACTTCAATTTTTATTCTGTTTTGAAACCAACCAGCAAGGACAACATCAATGCGCCATGGGAAACGTCTTGAGTCCAGAAGAGGACAACGTCATCAATCCCCTCCCATCTGCTGGACAGTTTCCACTGGAGAATCAAAACACATCAGTGAACATGTCAACTGTGAGTATCTCTGTCATCTAAGTTTGCAAACTACAGCTGACATTTAAACATTATGAAAAACAAGTGTTGAATCAGAACCAGAAATACTTTATTGGTCCGAGAGGGGAAATTTCTTGCGTAACAGCTGCTCCCATTTAAAAGTGTTGGAAAATATGCAGAAAAATAAAAACTATGTATGTGAATTAGGGATGTCCCGATCAGGTTTGTTTCTACCCCGATCCGAGTCCTGAAATATTTAGTAAATGCCGATACCAAGTTCCGATCCGATACTTAGCCTTAACTAATATTTTCCTGGATAATACAGCTGCATTAAGAAAAAAAGTACCTGCATCCAAGCTGTTCCTTAATATGATTTTTTATTTTGTTGAAACAAAGTATATACTCTCATTTGTCTCTCTCTTATTCCGCATTATGCTATCGCAATATTGGCCTACCACTTTCTTTGCCTTAGCAGGTGAGTCTGTGATGCTGCGGTGTGACAGCAAATCGTCATGTAAAGCCAGCTGACGTGTGGAATTGTATGCGTGACGCAGCCCACGCTTGGTACCTACATATCATCATTGCTTTTAAGTTTTTAAACTCCAGATGACGAAGAGAACCCTGATCCTCTACCACAGAGATGAGCTGGTTATCCAGAGCGATTAATTTAATTACCTTCTCTGTAATATTTTATCGTACCAAATTTGTAGTAATCAATGCAGCTCTTTTGTTGCCCCCCTGCACAGCGGCCAGATTGCAGATGTTACATGTTGGCGTTGGACTGCTTTCACATTTTAATTTAAAATATTTCCACACTGCAGACATTTTATCCATAGGTTTGCCAGAGTAACGTTACGCACGTGTCTGCTTTTTGCCACAAATTGTGCTCTGACATAAAAGGAAAAAATCGAACTTAGGTCCACGTTCATAATTGCCGGTCACGATCATTAAAAAAATGCCCATATCGCCCTGATCCCCATCCTGCAGATCGGCTTGGGACATCCCTAATAAGAATACAAAAAATTTAATTGAAATATAAGAAATGTACATTCTACTAGTACACAGTGTAATACATAATACTACAGTTGAAATATGGGTTATTGCACATTATTTGTCATGATTATTGCACATTATTTGGATTGTCAACTCAGTACATTACACAAAAGAGAGAAACAAAGCGTCCAGAGTGTCTGACACTCAGAGCGAGGAGTGGCTGGAATGATTTCCTGTGGTGCTCTATGGTGCATCTTTGTGGGATCAGTCTAGTATTGAATGTACTCCTGTGGCCGACCACTATGTCATGGAGGGGATGGGAGCCATTGTCCAAGATGACATGCAACTTGGACAGCATCCTCCTCTCTGCCACCACCGTCAGAGAGTCAAGCTCCACCCCCACAACGTCACTGGCCTTGCGGATCAGTCTGTTCAGTCTTTTGGCATCTGCTACCCTCAGCCTGCTGCCCCAGCACACAACAGCATAGAGTATAGCACTGGCCACCACAGACTCATAATACATCCTGAGCATAGTCCGGCAGATGTTGAAGGACCTCAGCCGTCTCAGAAAATAGAGACGACTTTGATATGTCCTGTACAGGGCATTTGTGTTTATCTAATTCAGGTCATTATCAATGTGGAACATCCAGATACTTATAATCCTCCACAATGTCCACACTGACCCCCTGGATGGAAACAGGGGTCAATGGCACCTTGGTCCTCCTCAGGTTCACAACCAGTTCCTTTGTATTTGGCACATTGAGCTGTAGAGGGGTCCAAGAGTGGTTTGACCAAGGGCTGGAGCTGCTCCAAGAGGAGTTTCTCCAGGGTCTTCATGATGTGGTAGGTCGGTGCCACAGGTCTGTAGGTTGGAGCCACAGGGACGTAGCGTCTTCGGCACAGGGACAAGGCAGGACGTGTTCCACATCACAGGGACACTGTGTAGACTCAGGCTCATGCTGACGACATGGTGAAGTACTCCACATAGCTGGAGGGCACAGGCTTTGAGCACCCTGAGGCTGTAATTTCTAGGTGATTAAACTGTAATAAAAACATAATTCAGTGTTACATATTCAATTTCTGCCCCCTAATCCCCCTTCAACCAGTCTTATGCAAGTCCAGTGTTTGATTTTAAAACTAGTGCAGACTATGGAAGGACAGATCATGCTTGTCCCAAATATTGTCAGCCAGTTGCTCTCTCTTGTTCTGACACTGTCCTCTTAGGTCATAGTTTTTTTTCTATTCTCATACTGCATAGCAATTCCGTTATCAACACTGTTTTAAACCTTAATGTATTTAAAGACTTGGAAAATAATTCCACCTACACTGTCATACACATTTATACTGAATGAGGTCTTTCTGTTTTGAAACAGGACCAGATGAGCCAACATCAAGATGCCAGTGTAAAGTCCTTTAATGCAACACAGAGCAACTCAATATATCCTGACGCTTCTGCTGGACAGGTTGCACAGGTGACTCAAGACTCACTGAACACTCGCAGGGGAACAGCAGTTGTGAGTAGCTAAATTCAGTAACTGTCAGGATTTCCAAGTATTAATAGTTGTCTTTATTTATTTGAATAATCTGTCTTTCCTCATACAGGGCTCTGCACAGCCTCCAACATCTGAGGTGGGTGTTTTTGTGAGTGTGAATGTGTTTGTGAGTTCAATTACACAAATCTTTCCAGCCAGGGTGGTGATAGTCCAGGGTTTGTTAAAAGTTAAAAGAGTTTGCACACACTGGTAGAGTGCTACCAATGCTTCCTCCATCTGTGTCAGAGCCACAACATGTAAGTGCTGTGTAGTAAAGAAGTGCAAATGAATCACATTAAATTTCATTTTATAAATGATTTTTTTGATTTCATCAATTCATTAATATTTCTCTCCAGGCTGAAGGACAACTTGGGGAACAAAGTCACATGATTACATCTACTAATATCCTGAAGCCCACAGACAATGCTTCATTGAACCTTCCTTCTTCATCTGTGTCAGAGCGACGACATGTATGTACTGTGAAGTAAATTAGCAAGAATTAATGTTTTTTAGTAAAGTAATACATTGTTATTTTATCCAGGACCAAGAGCTACCAATGGAACAAAATGGTTCCAGCAGTTCAGCCGCAGTATCTACAAGAGAAGAGAAGACATGTCCTTGTATTCTCCCAGTGGTCCACTTCTGGTACATGAGCCACATCTTCAAGGAGGACATTAAACGCATCGAGAGAGAGCATGGAGTTAAAATGAATACGGAAGTGAATGTGAGCTTCGTAGGAGACCAAAAAGAAGCTCTCTCCGAGTTCACTGACCTCGTTCAGAAGCGTTTAAGTGATTTTGATGGTTCAGTTACTCCTCTCAAGTTCCTAGATACAGAAGAGCTCAAGGATGCACTGAAAATGATCCAGAGACCTGAGCACAAGCTTCTGGTTGCTCTTTCTTCTGAAGAAATGACCATATATGGGCCAAAACCAATTCCAACTGTCATCAGCAAGTCCTTAAATGCAGCACAGACATCCTCAGCAAATACCTACAATTCTGCTGCAGAGTCTCAAGTCACATCCCTGAACGTTGGCATGAGCATCACAGACCATCTTGTAAATAATGGACTGACCATACAGGAGAGCCACTGGAAGCTGATGACTACTTCCTTCAGTGATGAGGTAGATAAGATTAAAAAAAAGTTCAGTGTGGACTTTAAGGATTTAGGCGTCCATCATGGCAAAGTCAATGTCAAAGCTCATTATAAAAGATCTGGAGGAAATTCTTCAATGGAGAGCCATGCTGTCAGAGCTCTTCTTCATCTGTGCCAGAAGATCGCCACATCACCCAAGAACATCACCCAGCACCAAGGTGCCACAGGGTTCAGTGGCTCCACGAAGAATTCAAGCACTACGTCAGAGGGGGCCTCCAGTGGACCTGTGGTCAACAACCAATCAGAATACAGCACTTGCAAAACTGAAGATTCCATAGGAGAGGGAGCAACAGCAGGAGACAATGAAGATGAAGAATGTCCTATATGCAAAGATACCTTTAAGAACAGGAAACAACTCAAGTGTAAACATGAGTTTTGTGAGGAATGCCTGGAACAGTCAAAGAAACACATGGGACCAGTGTGTCCTGTATGCAAAGATGTCTTTGGTGTGATAGAGGGAATTCAGCCAGATGGAACAATGTCATCGTATAAAAGTGACCTATCCCTCCCTGGATTCGAAGACTGTGGCACTATAGTCATCGACTATTATCTTCCAAGTGGAGAACAAACAGTAAATATCTTAATTTAAATATTTGAAGACTTTTGTAAGTTATTTTCAGACATGTTTGTCAATTATGTATTTAACTTACTCTCTTTCTTTGTAGGAAAGGCATCCAAATCCTGGACAACGTTATGATGGTACAAGCAGAACAGCATATCTGCCAGACAACAAAGAGGGTAAAGAAGTGCTGCATCTGTTACAGAAAGCATTTAACCAGAAGCTCATTTTCACTGTTGGGACGTCCACAACAACTGGGATAGAGAACCAGGTGACCTGGAACGACATTCACCACAAGACCTCAAGGACTGGAGGACCACAGAGGTACTGCAGTGAAATCTAAGTTTTTTTTTTTTGTTTTTTTAAAAAAAAACCTCTTTGTTGATGCCAAAACTTCTTCAGTCAAGTTTAAAACGTTATCTGTTTCCACAGTTTTGGGTATCCTGACCCTGACTACCTGAGAAGAGTCAGAGATGAGCTGAAGGCTAAAGGCATCGAGTGAAGACTTTGATACAAAGATGCTGAGGAGAGCTGTTTTAACACAAAAAAATCAAGAAGATCATTAAAAACAAACAATCACAGATTATTGAATTATATTCTGTCTCTCATGGTCATCAGTAAGGGTTGTTTTGAGGTGCACCAAATATTACGGTTTAGCCACATATAATAGCTTCATCTATTAAGTATAACGTTCTTTGATGAAGGATTTTCTCAATTTTTTGTTGATTGATAAGTTGTCAGTTTATAACAGTATACAAATAAAAATTGCATTTATAAATGTATCTTCAACTGTCTACAGTCTGTATAAGTCTAATGAATTATTAAACTGACCTACACTGACTCATCACAGTATTCTTCACTATATCAGCATGTCCTCTGTATCATATATTCTTATATTCTTTGTTTGTTTGTTACTTTGAAAAGTATTTATGAAACACTTTCTGTTTTCCAAGAGACTGTCTGAGTGTGTTGACTCCATGAAGTCCATGCATTGTGTATTACAAAAGTTATGTTTAATTTTTCTTTAAACATAACAATCTGAAAACAATTCTAAAAATGTAAAGTAAGCTAAATAAACAAATGTTATTGTAGTTGTGTTAAATACTAGTGTTACTTTAAATATGCATTAAGATGAGCCTGACAGATTTCTGACAGAAACAGTATTTGGGGACTGAGCATAAAAACATTTCAGATAATGGCGCGCAGGTGGTCGAGTGGTTAGAGCGCATGCCATAGACGCAGCCGATTCCGGCCGGAGGTCCTTTGCTGCATGTCACATCCCCCTCTCTCTCCCATATTTCCTATCTGTCTACTGCTTAATAAAGGTGTCTATGCCAAAAAAAACCCATTTCAGATAACACCTCACTAACTTTTCTTATGGGCAAACCCTCCGACCATCATGCAAACTACAGTAAAATGTGCTGCAACAATTTTATAAACAATCACATCAGAGACGCAGCGTTGGTTGACACTCTGGCTGCACATATTTGGATCTGGTTTATGAGCCGCTTACATTGGAGTTATTTTAGATTTCACAGCACTTTGATACATTTGTGTTTGTAATTGCTTTCAAAGATATTTTTATTAGACATGTATTTGTCACACTGAACATAGAAATTACAAATAAATCATGGCATGTATTTATGATAAATATGTATTTGCAAAGTTAATGACACATGTGATGCTGTTTATTATATTATACTATTTTTTTACCTAAGTACTAAAACTAGTGTATATAAATTCTGTTTCAGTGTGTTGAATTCAAAATGTTACATGAAAAGCTAAGGGGGAACCTGCCCCTTTGTCCCTGATGTCCAAAGTGCCCTTTTGTCAAGGTGTTGTTTTGTTTTTCATAGTTCTGTTAGATAGATAGTTGGAGAAAGAATAACATCCTTTGTGATCAAATGTGTTCCGTTGCTTTTTTTTTTGTCTTTTCCCTTTAATTAGTCTTTTAATTGTACCAAGCATTACTTATATATTTGAGAAATATAGGCCACAAATGTTCAAGAATCCCAAAGGATGTGAAATGCAATACTAAATCTAAAATTCTGACATAAAGCTGCTTAAGATAGATCACTCTGTTTCCAGTGTATCTTTTCTATCCTTTGTTGTTTTGTTTTTTATGTTGTTTTTATGTTTCTCATATTTTCTTGTATGAATCATGAAGTTTCATTCCGCCGTGCAAAGCTGCCTCATAAAGAGAGGGGATTGAAACAAAGAGAAATTACGCTGAAGCCAACACATGTTTTATATTTTTGTTTGAAAAATTAATATACTTTTGATTGACTGATCAATTAATCATTTCATCTCTAGGTCTATGTGCCCTTTTAACTTTGAGCACCTGCCCCTCTGATGGTCTTTGCACAGCCTTGATTTTTATCATATTAGTGACAGTGACAGTAAAGTTGTCATACAGGCTGAATGAAGTGAAGTCAACCCTGAAATGGACGTATGTAAAGTCGAAAACAAATTTGACTTAATTACAGAAGTTGAGTAAAACAAATCTTGCAAGTCTGTGTATCCCAACACCATCACACTGACAATAACTGCACTTATTACCACTTAATAATAACTATTATATACTTATTACCAGTAAAAAAGACCGCAGCCTCATCTGTGGTGGGGTGAGCCTTCAGTGTGACGTCACATGTCCCGCAGAGCTCGAGTACTTTCAGTTTGATGTGTCAGTTTGAAGCAGCTGAAGCCGAACACCTGGTGGAGGTCAGTCGTACGTCCATATTTTACGTGCTGTATGTTTTAACAAGACATAATATCTGTGGCATAATTTTGTGTTGAAATGAAATCACTAACCAAGCGAAGTCAAAGCCTGTAAAAGTTTGCATTAGCTTGTCGTAACCGGAAGTGGAGTCGAGCGACAGCATTTGTTTTTTACGTGTCGACATATGAAATAACATTTATGAGTTTAAGAGATACACCAAAATCAACAGTTGTGTGATGTTTTGAACTGACAGTCTGACTACAACAAACGCTGCTGTCATTTATGTCGCAGATATTTGATTTGTATTAAAGGAAGGAGACGCTCAACATGTCGGGCCATGACGCAGATGAGGACTCAGAGGTGAGTAGAGGAGTTTAGTCAAGTCAGTAAATCAGAGTTGAACATTAAAACAGTATGAAGACAGCTGTAAACAAAAGCTCTGTTATTGATATTAATACAGTATGTGAATATTCACAGTGACCATGTACAAAAAGTAGCCTTCTGTGTAAAACTGTTTTTGGTTTAAAAGGAATTACTGTGTCCTTTCTTACACCATATAGTTTTATAATGCCCCTCCAACATGTCAGAAAAAGTATGCTGAGGTAGCTATTAGTGTGTGTGTGCGTGTGTGTGTGTGTGTGAATGTCTGCCTCCATGTTCACTAACAGATTTCCCTTCATTCAGTCTGGTGCTCGTTCAGCGTTTGAATATAAAACTGGTGCAGAGTGAAACTGAATTGTTTTATCATTTACAAGACATGAGCAGGCTATTTCTACAATTCTACATTGATTAATAAAACGTTTTTTTGCAACCAGATGTGTAAGATAAATGGCATGGAGTATGTTTTGCTACCTTGTTTAGTAATACAGTGACATTAACTGTGACATGTGCTCTGGCTCTGTTGATTTTATCACAGAACAAAGATGAAGTTCGAGCCACTCTCTCCGTCCAGTGGTCAGATGATGATAAACTGCAGAAAAAAAGATCAACGCTGCAGAAAGTTCTTCAGACTTTGGTCAGCAAAATCAAATTTAATGGAAACTGCGATGTTTTAAATGTCTCAGAAGATGGAAGAGCTGAGATTAGGATTAAACCGGCTGCAGGTGCAGTATGAATGTTTGAATCTTTAATTTAGAATGAAATTGCACATCGGTCACCATGCTCTACCTGTATTAATATTGGTTTTGCACTTTAGTTTCATGTTCTTCAGAGGGCATTCTTTTGGAAGCAAATTCATTTTGTGATTTCTTGTTTTAAAGCTCTGTTTGAGCTTCAGCAAATGAGTGCACAACTACTGAAGGGCAAAGATGGGAAAACAGTGACAATAATGTCTGTTAGTCTGAAACCGCCAGAGCCGGATCGACCTACACCATTAAACGCTTCAGAGAAAATTCTGTCTTCACCTGTGTCAGAGCCACAAAATGTAAGTGCTGAGTAGTTAAGTGTAAATTAATCATATTAAATTTGACTTAATCAATTAATTTTATTTCTCTCTAGGTGGATAGACAACTGGGGGAACAAAGAAATGACATAACCTCATTCACTTGTGATATCCCAATGCTTCACTACTGGTATGTGAACCATGCCTACAAGAGGGAAATTGAACGTATAGAGAAGGAGAGTGGAGGTAAAATCATGGCAGAAATGAAGCTGACATTTGAGCCACACCAGAAGGATGGAAATCCAAACTTTGCTTTCTCTGAGTTCACTAACCTTGTCCAGAAGTGCTCAGCTGAATCCAGGGGCTTCACTTTTCCTCTTGGGGAAGTGAATCCGGAAGGGTTGAAGGACACAATAAAAATCATCCAGAGACCTGAGAACAAGCTTTGGATTGCTCTGTCCTCTGAAGACATGACCGTATTAGGGCCAAGAGAAAGTCAAAATGCCATCAGAAAGTCCTTAAATGCAGCACAAAAAACAGTAACAATTACCCACACCCCTGCTGGAAGATTTACACAGACGTCTCAGAAAACATCACTGAAAACAGCATTTGTGAGTAACTGCATCATCCAAATGTGAACAGCAGATGAACAGTGTGAAAATCAATTGATATATGTTTTTCATATTAGTATTTTGATATTCACAGTGAGAATTATTTGATGCAGTTGTCTTCTTCATGTTAATATCCTGTCTAAACACATATAGGGTTCTGAGCATCCTTCAACATCTCATGATCAGTGTGCAGAGGTAGGTATTTGTGAGCTTTTGTGTGCTGACGAGGTGTGGGTAAACAAATGTGTCCACACAAGAATCGTGATTCTTATCTTCCACGATTCAGAATCTATTCAAAATAGTCAAAAACAGATCTAGAGGGTTGGCAGTAGGGGTGTGAATCTTTTGCAATCTCATAATTAGATTTCAGTTCTTGGTTATCTGATTCAATTCAGAATCAATTTTCAATCCAAAACAATTGATCGATTATTGATTAACGATTGAGTGAATAGAAAAGGAGGTACTATCTTTTGTTCCAGTTAATTGTGTGTAAACCATTAATTGGGGTCCCTAACCTTCTGAAATACAATATGACAAACAACTGGAAATTAAGATGAACAATCTGCAGCCTTTTTATTTTTATAAAAAGTAAACAGCAATAATTAATGATATAATTAGTTTGGTAGCATTCATGCATGTATATGGATAACACAATAAGGGGATGTGCTCTGCTGTCTTATTAATATGACACTTTTAGATTCTATGTATATCTATGTATTTTGTGGTTTCTTGCTTCATAATATGGTGACATTAACTGTAATATGTACTCCCATGATTTTATCACAGAACGAAGATGAAGTTCAAGTCCTTCTCTCCGTCAAGTGGTCAGCGGATGTTCAGCCACAGAAACGTAAAATGGAGCTGCAGAAACTTCTTCAGACTTGGGACAATAATCATGATAGAGCACGGAACAAAGCTAAAGAATACACAGTTTTGAATGTCTTAGAAGATGGGAGAGCTGTGATAAAGATTAAACCCCCTCCAGGTGCAGTATGATTTAATTTTTAAGCAAAAATCTAATCGCATTACCAACATTATGTTGTACAGAAGCCCTAAACGTCCATGCGTTCATTTATTTCATTTCCTCCGTTTTCCCGTGATAACGAGTTAATTTCCTCCGTTTTCCCGAGATAACGGAATAATTTTCTTGAGATCTCGTGATAATGAAACTTTGTTTTCCCGAGATAACGATATAATCAAATCGAGATCTCCAGAAAACAAAACGATAGTGTAGTAGTATATTAAATCATTGCAGGAAACATCATTCATTGCGTCACATATATTTTCAATCAAGGCCTGACACAGGCTAACATAGCATTATGCCTTGCTATTATAGATAATATTCACATGAATGTGCGTAATCTAAGAAGACGGTTAGCAAGGCTTCAGCTATATCGGTGGCGCAATCTAAGTGGGCCTGATGTCGTTGTAGCCTCACCGCTGAATGATGGTCAGACTCTCTAACTGATGGTCCAAAGTGTTTATTACAGGAACCTTGTACACTCGAACACACCTTCAGACACACAGTAAATCATTTCATCACGTTCAGCAAATATCATGCAGGCACACTTCAAAAACGCACACACACAATTCACAAGAACACAGATGTTCTCGGATCGCAGCGAGACGCTTTCAAAATAAAAGTCCCACATTTAGTGTCTAATATAATTAATGAAATAATAACCTGGCTTCAAAGAATATCAGATAACTAAATGAAAACAATATGTTCTTATTAACAATTATCACATTAAAGGTCATTTACAGTCGTTACACTAACTGACTGACTCACACACACACACAAATACACACACACACACACCTTATTATATAGTTATCTCGGGAAAACAAAGTTTCGTTATCTCGAGATCTCGACAAAAATTATCTCGGGAAAACGGAGGAAATAAAATGTATGAATGCATGGCCGTTTAGGGCTTCCGTAATGTTGACTCTAATACACTTCTTATTGATATTTAAGCTACATCCTTTGTTAATCTGGGTTTCATTTTGTTGTTTTGGAGGCAAATAAATTTAGTCTTTGTGTTCTTATAAAGCTGTGAGTGAGCTTCAGAAACTGAGTGGGCAGACACTGAAGGGGAAAGATGGGAAAACAGTGATGATATCATCTATCAGTCTGACTCTGCCAGAGCTGGGGATAAAAACACCAGACAATGCTTCAATGAACTTTCCTTCATCTGTGTCAGAGCCACAACATGTAAGTTCTGTGTAGTTCAGAAGTTCAAAATGATCACATCAAATTTGATTTTAGTGATTCAGTCATATTTCTCTCTAGGTAAAAGAACAACTCAGGGAACAAAGTCACATAATTACATCTATTTCTAATGTGCCGAAGCCCACAGAGAATGCTTCAGTGAACCTTCCTTCTTCATCTGTGTCAGAGCAACAACATGTATGTACTGTGAAGTAAATTAACTTAACTGAATATTGATGTTTTTTAGTAAATTAATACATCGTTTTTTTATCCAGGACCAAGAGCTACTAGTGAAACAAAATGGTTCCAGTAGTTCAGCTGCAGTATCTACAAGAGAGAAGACTTGTGTTCTCCCAGTGGTCCACTTCTGGTACATGAGCCACATCTTCAAGGAGGACATTAAACGCTTCGAGAGAGAGCATGGAGTTAAAATGAATGCGGAAGTGAATGTGACCTTTGTAGGAAACCAAAAAGATGAAGGCCTGAAAGAAGCTCACTCTGCATTCATTGACCTTCTTCAGAAGCGTTTAAGTGATTTTTATGGCTCAGTTACTCTTCTCAAGTCACTAGATACAGAAGAGTTCCAGGACGCACTGAAAATGATCCAGAGACCTGAGCACAAGCTTCTGGTTGCTCTTTCTTCTGAAGAAATGACCATATATGGGCCAAGACCAATTTCAACTGCCATCAGCAAGTCCTTAAATGCAGCACAGACATCCTCAGCAAATACCTACAACTCTGCTGCAAAGTCTCAAGTCACATCCCTGAAAAAGTTTGGTGTGGACAGTAAGGATTCAGGCATACATCAAGGCAAAGTCAATGTCACATCATCCAAGAATGTCATCCAACACCAAGGTGCCACAAGGTTTAGTGTCTCCACACAACAATCAAGCTGTGTTTATCCATCAGAGGGGGCCTCGAGTGGACCTGTGGTCAACATCCAGTCAGGATACAGCACTTGTAACACTGAAGCCAAGGAGGTAGGTTTGGTTTTGATATTGGTAGGAAAGGAGGACATCACAGATATTGAAATGCAAAGCGTTTATTAAGCGCACCCTGCTGGGCAGTTTCTAGGTGTCTGCTGGGATCAGAAGGGCAGAAATAAAGAGAGGAGTGCAAATACACAAGTTACATTACCACTTTCACAAGTCTAAATTAACCACGCTCAGAACAAATTAGACTACAGGGCCATAAGCGAACAGCAGAGCTCACCGGTCAGCACCATAGAAGGTTTATTCTTTATTTTTTTAAATTTCATTTTGGTCACCATGAATATACAGGCATCAATGTTTTATTCATCATCTGAATATGGTGACAAGATCTAAATATTGTGAAAGCCAAGACTTTGTTTATTTAAATCAAGACCCATTCCTGCCTTGTTAGTATAACACTAAGCCTTTATTCATTATCTTAGGGAGACAGAGCGGGGGGTAGAATTCTGAGAAGGATGCAGTTGATAATTGTTTGCTGCTAGCTTTTATCATCACGCCTTTACAAGTCTCAAGAAATATACAAGAAATATATTTATTGTCTGAATCTGGTAATAAGAGTTTAATATTCTGAGAGCCAAGACTTTTTAAAATTAAACAACATTTATGTTGACATAAATCCATGTTTCATTTGCCATTGTGACATCACACTGATTTTGATAAAGCATGTCACAAATTTAGTTAGGAAGTTAGGAAGAAAACGCAAAGCCAGTCCTATTAGTGATACTGGTTTTAGTAGGTGGGCCTAGTAGAGAACAAGATCTGTTAACTGTTTGTGTACCACATTATTGCTGGGGACAATTTATTACTCACTGGATATTGGTGGGAACATGTCCCTAGCCTCCCTACCCAATCCTACGTCCCTGACTGAAGCTTCCACAGTAGAAGGAGCAACAGCAGGAGACAGCAAAGAAGAAAATTGTAGTATATACAAAGATGCAAGTATTTAAAGCAGAAAATGCTTAAAGTACCAAAAGAGAACTTATTACAGAGAATCACCCATGATACAACAGTGTATGTGTGTTAAAGCTGCTGGGTATCTTCATATATAATAATACATTAGAATTCATTTTTTTATTATATCATTAACAGAATTTGTATATCATTTGTTCTTTTAATGTTTGATTGGGAAACCAACATTGGAAAATGAAAACAATTGGTAATTTAATTATTCGTTTATTAATCTGACACCGAAAAAACAAATAATGGTTAGTTTTTTCGTATTTTTATTTAACGCTCAGATAATTTTTCTCTTCTCACATGTACATTAAAGTTTCACAAATCTGAGTCTCTAGAGTCTCCTCATTGTGGATAGATTTACCTAGTCTAGGTGTTATAGCGGTTTTTGATCTGGACCTGGTCTCATGTGGTCTAGACATAAAAAACAGCTTTAGAATGGACAATAAAAAAATTATAAAAGTCAGGATTATCAAACCCTGTGATGTCCCCTATCATACTGGAGCATTAGTTTCTTGGGAGTTTTTAATACTGAGCAGGTAGAACCACAGCAAATACATGGGAATAGAAATAAGACTGAAAATCAGTTTACCATGAGCAAGGGAAATGAGAAGAATTAAGAGTTAAAATGATCAAGTTAAAATAATCAATTGATTTGGATTTTAAACCAATCTCAGACCGTGTCATTGTATAATTCATTGTCCCATAAGTTTTTCAGTCCTTGAATCATTTATTCATTTCCCGATTTTGGTTTCCTAATTGAATATCAAAAGCACAAAAGATACATGGATTCTGCGTAGCGCCAATATTTTCAGTTTCACGTATCCGTTTGAAGCAATAGACTGTTGAAGCCTAAAGCCCGGTTGAGGTCAATTTTATGCATGATAAATTCATAGTTTACTTGCTGTATGTTTTTAGACATAATGTTTCTAGCATAATCTTGTGTTGAAATTTGAGGAATTATAAAAATATAGTGTTAAGTAAAAACCTGAGTTTATAAATACACCAAAATAAATAAGACATCTGAACTGACAGTCTGACTACACGAAACGCTGTTTTAATTTATGTCGAAGATATTTGTGATGTCTGAAAGGAAGGAGATGGACAAAGCTTCAGACTATGACACAGCTGAGCCCATTGAGTAGAGTAACTGTTATCAGCAAACTGAAGTTGAACATTAAAAAAATATGAAAGGCAGCTGTAAAGTGTGTGTGTGTATATATCTGCTTATGTGCTTAATTACAGATATAACTTCAGCCATTTTGGTGCAAGTGTGTAATTTTAAAAAAGGTTTTTTGTTGAGTGTATGTTAAAGTAAGAGTATAAAAGTGAAGGCACAGGCTCCCAGTAAATACTATGTTTGTACTCAGCCTGTTGCTCTCTGTTGTATCCTCTGAGGTTATAGTCTGTTGTGTTATCATACTGCACAGCTACATTATTAACACTATTTAAATTATAAAATAATGTAATTAAAGATGTGAGTATAGTTACAACAAAACATCACTTCCAATGTCGTAATCTTTAATACTGAATGACATCTTTTTTTCTGTTTTGAAACCAACAATATATATAACAACATCAATATGCCACTGGAAACTTCTTTTATCCAGAACCGAACAACTTACCAAATCCCTACACTTCTGCTGGAAAGTTCCCACAGACACAATACCAAACAGTGAACATGCCAACTTTGAGTAGATATTTTGTCCAAGTATGCACACTATAGCTGGCATTTAAACTTTATGAAAAACAAGTTGTGTGTGTGTGTGTGTGTGTGTGTGTGTGTGTGTGTGTGTGTGTGTGTGTGTACACACACATGTTCAGTAACAGATATCACTTTAACCATTCTTGTGAAAATTTCTGTGTTAAATTTAAAACTTGTGTAGCTTGTGGTGACAGTGACAGTGGTAAAGTGATTTCTTTCCATTTTCAACACATTTAGACACTGAAATGAGTTAATGTGAAATTTAGGTCTGTATGTTTCTATTTACAGTGTATGTGAAAGTGGAAGTATGAAATTTAAAGCTTAAGTCAAATTCAAAACAAAGACTTTGCTTGTTCCAAATAATCTCAGCCAGCTGCCTTCTGCTGTACCAAGGCTGTCCTCTTAGGTCATAGTCTGTTTTATTATTGTGCTCCATAGCAACACCAGTAGCAGCACAGTATAAAACTCTAATGTTATTAAATAAATGGTAGTTTGTTTTAAAAAAAATGCTGCTTCCAACATCATAATCATAAATATACTTAATTACATCTTTTTTCTGTTTTGAAACTGACCAGAAAGGACAACATCAATTTGCTATGGGAAACTCCTTTTATCCAGCACAGAACAACTTGCCATATCCCAACACTTCTGCTGGACAGTTTCTACAGACAAACCCATCAGCGAACATGCCAACTGTTAGTAGCTCTGCAGTGGACAACGAAGATGAAGAATGTCCTATGTGCAAAGATACCTTTATCAACAAGAAACAGCTCAAGTGTAAACATGAGTTTTGTGAGGAATGCCTGGAACAGTCAAAGAAACACATGGGACCAGTGTGTCCTGTATGCAAAGATGTCTTTGGTGTGATAGAGGGAACTCAGCCAGATGGAACAATGTCATCGTATAAAAGAACCCCATCTCTCCCTGGATTCGAAGACTGTGGCACTATAGTCATCGACTACTATATTCCAAGTGGAAAACAAACGGTAAATATCTTAATTTAATTATCTGAAGACATTTTGTCAATTTTGTTATTTGGAAAATATTTTCTGAAATGTTTGTCAATTATGTCTTCAACTTACTCTCTCTCTTTGTAGGAAAGGCATCCAAATCCTGGACAACGTTATCATGGTACAAGCAGAACAGCATATCTGCCAGACAACAAAGAGGGTAAAGAAGTGCTGCGTCTGTTAAGGAGAGCATTTAACCAGAAGCTTATTTTCACTGTTGGGACGTCCACAACAACTGGGATAGAGAACCAGGTGACCTGGAACGACATTCACCACAAGACCTCAAGGACTGGAGGACCACAGAGGTACAGAAAAAGTTTTTTTAATATATTTTTTTGAAGACAGATCTTTGTTGATGTCAAATGTTCAGTTAAGCCTTATATACTACATGTTTCCAAAGGTTTGGGTATCCTGACCCTGACTACCTGAGAAGAGTCAGAGATGAGCTGATGGCTAAAGGCATCGAGTGAAGACTTTGATACAAAGATGCTGAGGAGAGCTGTTTTATCAAAAAAAAAATAAATCAAGAAGATCATTGTAAAAAATCACTGAAAAACACTGATCTTGTATTGTTGGGTGTCTCTCTTCTTCTCTTTCAGTTTTTCATGTCAGTAACGGTTTATCAAAGAGTTTACAGGGTAGGAACATGAAGTTTTCTACCATTTGGTTTGATTTATTATATTTTTCAACTTTTAACAGAATAGTCATGACATTTGTATCCCTGAAGTAAACTTTATATCTACAGTAGAAATGATCTGATTAACTGTTAATAAATGATTGAACCAACCCACACTGACTCATCACCGTATTCTTCACTTCATCAGCACGTTACAAACAAAACACAAAACACTGGCTTGTTTTCTGTACAGTTTTTTCAAAATTTTATTTATAACAATTTCTGTTATTTAGTTTGTAAAGTACTCCAGCAAAAATTAAACATTATTCTCTTTCCAGAAGAAAGTCTGAGCCTCCATGCATCGTGTACTATAAAAGCTATGTGTCATTTTTCATCAAAAAACAAAACAAAAAAGACTAATCAAAAAACAATTCTGAAAATGCATGTATGATTTTGCAAAAATGTTCTTTAGGTAAAATGATTGTACTTCTCTCTCAATTAAAGACAAAACATATACAACAGCATAAAATAACACTTGCTGACAGGTAAGCAAAATAAAAACTTGTTATTGTAGTTACATTAAAGATTGGTGTTACTTTTCACATGCATTAAGATATGGCTGACACATTTTCTGACAGAAGCAGCATTTTGGGACAGAGGCTGAGCGTAAGGACGTGTCAGAGCGACCAGAATGGTAGCATTAGCAGCAGCAGGGCACAGAGGAGAGTGAGAGATCAGAAAG